>NC_057796.1:402840879-402871850 GCF_018294505.1 Triticum aestivum | reverse complement strand
CGTTTCGACCGTAGGAGGTCCGTTTCCTCTGTTTTGCGGTACGCCACACCCCTCCCGATCAACAAGACCCCCGTTTCGACCGTAGGAGGTCCGTTTCCTCTGTTTTGCGGTACGCCACACTCTTCCCGATCAACAGGACCCCATTTCGACCGTAGGAGGTCCGTTTCCTCCGTTTTGCGGTACGCCACACCCCTCCCATGAACACGACGCATTCCGTTGCCTCCCCATGAACATGACGCATTCCGTTGCCTCCCCATGAACACGACGATGACGCTGTTTCTCCGTTCCGACCTAGCCATGTACACGAGCCCTCGTCGTACGTATGCGCGAGTAGGCGTTCGAGACCCTGCCCGTATGTACGTACGTGGCCGTATTTTCTTTCTTTTACCATGGCCGCTGTACGTACGTGTACATGCTACGTGCGCGCCTCTACTACGACACGTACGCGCCTCTACTACGACAGGTGCATGCCTCTATATCGACCAGTATATATGTACATACACGTTCGCGACCAGAATGACAACGCTACGTACGCTTCGACTAGGTGGGTCCTGACTGTCAGGCACTTCCTTTCCTGCGAATATGTAGCTGGGGGGTCCCAGCAGTCAGGGGGGTGAATCGTTTTGGGTTTTTTTGCCCGAACGCACTTCCTTGCGTGCGCAGATGTAGCTGGTGGGTCTGAGCAGTCAGGGGGGCGAATCGTTTTTTTGCCCGGACGCACTTCCTTGCGTGCGTAGGTCTAGCTGGTGGGTCCCAGTAGTCAGGGGGGAAACGTTTTTTCGCGAAATACGGTGGCCCGTCTGGTGGGTCCCTGCTGTCAGGTGGAGGAATCATTATTTTCCGCGTAATAAGGAGGCACTTCCTTGTTGCCGCCGTGGACCCAGCTGTCAGCCTCTCCACGTACAGTCCACGTCCGATGGAAGTCGTTCCTTGACCACGTTGACCACGCCGCGCCAAGAGCACCAGGGCGGTGGACGACGGCGAGGCCTAGGAAGGGGACGACGCGGAGCCGGTGAAGACGCGGCAGTGGATGCCTACGCGGAGAGGAGTATGAGGGTTCACTCGTTCGGCTGCGGTTTGAGGCTGCCGTCGCCGCAGGGCCTGGCCAGCGGTGGGAATAGTAGGGGGCGGTGAGGCCTCCGCGGCAGCACAGCCGGCCACGAGAGGCAGGAGCAGGCGGCACGACCGGCGCTGCTTTGGGCGGCTGGAGCAAGAAGACCAGAGGTTGAAGAAGCACTACGGCCGTTGGATGGACATCGTACGGTCACTGGAGCTAGAATCGTTCATATTGACTAAGTTGACAGAGCCCTCCATCCCCGTCAACTTAGTAGGCCCACAAGTCAGCCTCCCACCAAGGTGGGTTCCAGCTAGCAGAGGGAGTATTCATTTTTTGTGCGTAATAAGGAGGCACCTCCGGTGGGTCCGAGCTGACAGCGGGGGGAACGTTTTTTTCGTGAAATACGGTGGCCCGTCCGGTGGGTCCCAGCAGTCAGGGGGGAAACATTTTTTTCGCGAAATAAGGTGGCCCGTCCGGTGGGTCCCCGCTGTCAGGTGGAGGAATAATTATTTTGCGCGCAATAAGGAGGCACTTCCTTGCGGCCGCCGTGGACCCAGCTGTCAGCCTCTCCACGTACAGTACTCTTCCGATGGAAGTCGGTCGTTGACCACGTTGACCACGCCGCGCCGAGAGCACCAGGGCGGTGGACGACGTCGAGGCCTAGGAAGGGGACGACACGGAGCCGGGGAAGACGTAACAGTGGAAGCCCGCGCGGAGAGGAGTACGAGGGTTCACTGGTTCGGCTGCGGTGTGAGGCTGCCATCGCCGCAGAATAACAGGGGTGTGGGTGAGTGGAGGGATGGCATGACCAGCAGTGGGAGTAGTATGGGGGCGGTGAGGCCTCCGCGGCAGCACAGCCGACCACGGGAGGCAGGAGCAGGCGGCACGACCGGTGCTGCTTTGGGCGGCTGGACCAAGAAGACCAGAGGTTGAAGAAGCACTAGGGCCGTTGGATGGACATCGTACGGTCACTGAAGCTAGAATCCTTTATATTGACTAAGTTGACAAAGCCCTTGGTACGCTCCAACTTAGTAGGCCCACAGGTCAGCCTCCGAAACGGTGCGCCCCAGATGTCAGGGGGAGGAATCATTTTTTGGGCGGCCGAAGCTAAGAATATCCGAGATTGAAGAAGAAGCACGACATCTGTTGGATAGACATCCAACGGCCACTGCTGCTAGAACCGTGTGTTAACTATAATAAGTTGACAAAGCCTTGCATACGCGTCAACTTATTTTTTAGGGGACGCGTCACTTAGTAGGCCCACAAGTGTGTGGCAGAGAACTTATAGCCCATTGCGTTTTGTAAGAATGTACAGCCCATTTTTGAATTCTAATGGAATTTACAACATCCCATTTATAGTTTGTTAAAAGTACAACCCATTTTCTAGCTAGGACAACGATTAATAATTCCAACCAACCATTGAAGACAGAATTCAATAAAATTTCCCACATTTTGATGGGATCTGAAATATTTTTATCCCGAAATTTCTAGTCAGATTAAATATAAATTTGTATTACATAAAAATCAAACAAAACATTGCGCGCGCAACAATGAAAATTTAAGATTTTCAAAATCCATAAATAATATTTTATAAACTAATTTCGTGTTTGGTGCATTTTTTTATAGTTAGTGCCCAGTTTTTATAATTACATCCCATTTATTATTTTTTAAAGCCCATTTTCCTGTTAAGCCTAATGCATCCCTCCTAGGAAAGATTTGCAGCCCAGCGGGGCGAAGAATAACAAGTTGACCTTGCCTGGGTATTCCTCAAAAAGACATATAGCTGGGCTAGCCATTTTCATCTTGAAAAAATTAGTATCTGGGCTGGATATCTGGCCTGGGCTAGACGGGCCACAGCCTGCCCAGTTAATACCCTGCTCTCCTCTGAACAACAATGAAATCATCACCAAGAAAAACTCTGCAGTGCTCACGCCTCAAAAACACAAATACTGCTCGAGCTGCTTGGTCCCAGCTGTCGGCCGCACCTTGTGCAATTCTCTCGTTTATATTGACTACATAGGTTGACAATGGTGTGGGACCGTGATGTCAGGAAACCAGGAGAAAGCAAAAAAAATATAGTTGTACATAATAAGGAGGCACTTGCGTACGTATAGCTATGGCCCTAGTGGGTCCCTAGTGTCATCCAATCAAAATAAAGTCATCTCCTGAATCCTCATGTTCGTTGATGATGTTAACAATGCTCGGCGCCACGGCGAGTGCAACAACTCGAAGGACAACGGAGAGGGCCTCGCGGGCCCTACGGATGGTCTGATACAGCGCCCGCTGCTCATTCAGGAAGCCAGGATCATCGGACACCTATGAGCACCTTCGAGAAACTGAGACGGCATGAAAAGGCAAGGCCGCGCTTGGGAGCTCTGGTTTATTTCAAACCTGTATTAACATACAAGTGTAATTTACTCGTCATCGGAAACAACGCGTAAAATACAGGCGTAATGAAACCGAGGGCCCGAGGTCTGTAAGTAAAACCGGAGGGTTACGCGTGTAATTTGAGAGACCAGTGTATATTTTACGAGCACTGCTATATGGATGACATTACCAGACGATACATGCACGACGTGCGTATCATGCCATCCATGGGCAAGGCTGAAACAGCAGCTAATGGCTGGATTAGCAATCGTCCGAGTGTCATTCATCATTTTTATCGTGTGTGAAGTACTTCCGATATTTTACTAGTCGAAATCGACCAACCAAGCGCGTTCGCCCGAGACCATCTGCTTTAATTTACAAGCGTCAGTTTTACAAGCGGTTTTGGTTGGAAAACGACGATCCAATCATGGCCTAATATCATGAGTTGGTCGGAAGATCATATGGTTTCATGTCTAACCTACCCGACTTGTCGTATAGGCTATGAATGAAACATCAGACGATGAACTTCTTAAGCACGGAAACAACAGAAGAGGATGATCTTCTTAACAAGCAAATCACTGGCATTAGATCGACATGCAAAACAATACGAAGCATTATTCTCAGGAGGCACGGTGAACAGCTCGTGATGCCGCATGCCACAACATTCCAAGCTCAACTTTGCAATCAGACACAAGGCCTGGCATTACATAGACAATATTCAGAACAAACTCTTAACACAGGAATATCTCAGCAGAGTAACTATTTACTTCTAAACTGAACACAGGAATAGGTAAAAACACTCGACACTGCTCACAGCAAGGGCGTCCCACTCAAAAATATCAAACACATGTCTTCTAGCTAACATCAATGAGCAAATTTTGACAAGGTTTTCCAATTCCAATATATTAAACTAACGTCTTCTTGCTAACGTCAATGATTAAACTTTGACAAGCTTTTCCCATTCAAAATATGTAATGCCCATGATTGTGGAGTCCTGTCGTAGCTTCTTGTACTTGTTTGGGCACTTTTTGCCCAGGGCACTCCATGTGTTGTTAAATTGCCAATGGTCTCTGCAGACTAGTCATGTCACCGGTGTCTAATAATACTCTGTAAAGCTTCTCGGTCATTCCTTCTATAATGTAGCGCAAACAGTGACTGCTTCTTTCTACAAAGTGGAACGACCAACTGGACCCAGTAATGCAGCAGTTTGCCTTGGACACATTGGCTCCTTTTGTGCAGTTCAACTAAAATCGAAGTCGGAATAAAACCGAGCTTTAATTTTGATATCCTTGTAAGCAACAATAGGTATAAGGGAAACAATTACTGAGAAATAACGGTTGATGACTTGTACTCCCAGAAGAAAAGCATCTACTGATCTACTTTATCTTAATGGGAAACAAAGCAGGAGAGTAGCATTCTCCATCAGTGTGATTCATTCATATTGACTGAGACATTATCCTAACAATGCCTTGTTTCAACATGTATAAAGAACGACAAAGCAGAAAAGTACCATTCCTAAAACAATGCAACTGATTCATTTTAACAGAGACATTATCTTAACAATACCTTGGTTAAACATGTAGAAAGAACTACAAAGCAGGATAGTACCATTCCTAACAATTGTTGCAGTTTTGAACTAAGATTCAGTAGTTAATTAATTCTGAGAGTGGCATTGATTAATTTTACCAGCGGCATTAGATTAACGAAACGCATAAACAGTTCCAGGGGAGAGTGGGTGCAACAACAGTATGTGCTTCCATCTACTTATAAAGGGGGTGATGCAGAGTTTTTTGTAACAAAGCAACAAGCATCATGTCTGGGTTGGTCCCATTTTTGTTCACTACTTAATGGGAAAAGACAGCAATACAGTAGCTTCAATTCAACATTTATTTAAAACAGTACCAATACAAGTAGCACAACATCTCAAAGCACACTGCACAATCATGTGGATGAAGGCCTGTACTGACCTTTCATGAGACGGACAAGATAAAATACGAATCTGCCAACACGAATAGGAAATCCAATCTCGTTTTGTGCAGTTGTAGTGAAATCAAGCAAAGTGTTTCGCGTAGCGAAGCAAAATGTCGCAATAGCAACAAGTTGAATAGATATCCCTGTTTAAACAGAGGCAAAAAAGGAATCAATTACTGGCTAATAAAGGAGGATGAAACATGTGGCCACAAAAATAGTAATCCCGCCAATCCCTAACAAGTGTTGCAGTTTTGAAATAAGATTCAGTAGTTAATTCTGAGAGTGGCATCAATTACTGGCTTATAAAGGGGGTGATGCTGAATTTGTTGTAACAAAGCAACAAGCATCATGTCTGGGTTGGTCCCATTTTTGTTCACTACTTAATGGGAAAAGACACCAATACAATAGCTTCAATCCAACATTTATTTAAAACAGTACCAAAACAAGTAGCACAACATCTCAAAGCACACTGCACATCATGTGGTTGAGACCAAGATTTGAAACAACTCGCCACGAAGACTGGAAACAAATCTCGATCTCCTTTTGTGCAGTTCCACCAAAATTAAGCAAAGTCACCGGTGTGACATTCAAGTTGAACTGCACAAAACACTATTAAAACATAAGTGTTTCGAGTAGCGAAGCAAAATGTCGCAATAGCAACAAGTTGAATCGATAGCCCTGTTTTAACAGAGGCAAAAAGGAAACAATTACTTGCCGATAAAGGAGGATGAAACAAATGGTGACAGAAAGAAGCATCTAACTTATCTTGGATGGAAAACAAAGTAGGACAGTAGCATTTCTAAAACGGTTGCATTGATTCATATTAAGAGAGACATTCTCTTGAAACAACATTCATTAAAAAAATGTAATTTACTTTTAACAGTGGCATTGCTTCAATTTTTCGGCGGCATTCTTAGATTAACAACAGCAAAATAGCTGTATGGGACATGCCAGCACCATGTGCGTCCACACGTATAAATGGGTGATGCAGAGTATGTAGCCAAGCAGCATATATGCGCTGGTCCCATATTTGTTCTCTTTGAACCTTCTTCCTATGTGAGGGCATCAAATCTAGTCCTGCACAAACTACCCGACCCCCCAGTTTCTTTCCCTTTTCAACAAAGAGATCGGTTCCTTACAGATGTGTGTACTGGGTTACCCCCCTTTTTCCCTTTTCGACCTACAAAGCGGCTGGATAGCCAGTCTATACTACTTTTCGCCCCTCCTTTCCTCATTGAACCACGTCCTAGATTCTTGATCCAGCCCACCGCACCCTTCTTTCCTCTTTGAACCAAGACCTAGATTCGACTACAGATCGAAAAAGATCCACACGCAGCGAGAGCAACGATGTTGCGATCCAACGAAACGAAACGTTGGTTTCTCTCCGTTTCCATTTTTTCTCCGGAAAAACGGAAACTTTCCACTCCATTTTCATTCCTATTCCAAGGTTGCCCCGTTACAACATTCCATCAAATACAAAGGAAAACTAACACGCATGCTGATGCATCTCAATGATTCACAGATCATAACCAATATTTACTTCACAACTAAAGAAAAAAGTTGTGAGAGCGTGTACGAAAGAAAAACTACTGATGGGGTCACTACGACTTAAACCCTAAACCCTAAACATGATTTAATTTCCTGGCCAGGTAGAACCTGTCGAAGGAAAGACGGCTGGCACCCTCGGATCATACGATGCTTTTGTGCAGTTCCACTAAAATCGACCTGAGCATCCCTGATGGCAAAGATATTGAAGAAGTGTGATTAGAATAATAGTACTGGCACTAGTTCATGAGACATAAACTCATCACAAGTAGAAGCCGGTAGAAGTAGAGAAAGATCGACATGGAGATGGAGCTACGGCAGTGGAGCAAGCCGGCTCCAAAAGGAAGGTGGACTACCTGGGACGTCGGGCTGTAGCTAGAAGGGCGGTTGGGACGCGACATCGGCCCATACCGCGGTGACCCCCGATTGGGACGCACCGACTGTGGGTTTTCTCCCTCGCCGATGTCGACCGCGTCTATGCAGAACATTGTTCCCTTCCCCCAGCTGCGGGATCAGGCCCGTCGTTCTATGCTTGTGAAGAGAGCAACCTAAGCAAGCAGGCTTGTAGCTTAGGCTCCTGCTAGTGTATATATATAGTGGTTTTCTTTTTCTCTCCATATCAACCATTTTATATTGCGTATGTGTCATTCAAGAGTGAAATGATGGTTGCTTCTTCCGACTAACTTACTGTGTGATTTGACTGCTCCTTAGTGGCCCCTACACGTACTCTCCCTATGTGTATGTAACAGTCACACGTACACATGGACGCAAAAACGCGCGCGACGCCCTAATGCATGCATGTCCGAGCACACGACGGAACACACACGGTCACGCTCAAGTGCTCAACCTACACGTGCATGCACACACATACTCAGTCAGGGTGAGCTAGTGATCGTATAAACACCGGAAAATATATATATTGAGTGCAATGAGCGTATTATGAAGTCCACTGACCATATTTTTACAAATATACAGTGACAGACAGTGTATTTATCTCGTTTGAAATTAAGCCATATTAACCGGAGAGGAGGCAGTATGGACTAGCTTTACTTTGCTGTGTCCCGTCAACTTGCTGAACGAGGAGAAGGTTGCAGGACGGGAGAAGCTTGCGCGCGGTGGCTCGCAGGACAAGGAGAAACTTTTGACTAATGCAAGCTCTCCCTCGCTCAGGCGGTGGACGTGCAACAGTTAATTCAGTGTCAGATTGCCAGAAGCATACACTATACTACTAGTGCTATTATTGTTCGACTTCCCGAATAGGCGAACAACCAAGCGCAAAGTTTACTAGTACTACTACTATAGTCTATAAAGGTACGTACTATACTAGTACTAGGAACCGGATGGAGGAGCGTCTGCACTCTTATTATAATTTTAAAATGTGATAAAGCAATCTTCAACACATTTGGTTCTCTTCGAGGGTTCTCGCATGTGATAATGGAAGTTGATTGCATGGAACACTCGCCACAATTCTCGCTTAATTCTGGCTCATATCCTATTACAAATAGTAGCGCTCGGTAATATTTCCTCTTTTTTGTTATTCAGCATGTAAACAGGCCAGCAAACCTTGCGGCGCATCTTCGTGCGAAGCGTGCTTGCTGCACTTTGAATGTGGCCGAGAGCTGGCTTGATGAAACACCTCGCTTCCTACTTTTTTTGCGGGGTACCTCGCTTCCTAGTGACCAGTGTCTTGGCTGATCGTCCTAAGAATGCTTATATATGAATAAAGCTCTCTCATTTACCCGCAAAAAAGATTAAGCCATATTAACCGGAAAGGAGGGAGTATGTACTAGCACTACTTTTTGGTGTGTCCCGTCAACTCGCAGAACGAGGAGAAGCTTACAGGACAAGGTGAAGCTCGCTTACGCCTTTTGACTAATGCAACCTACCCTCGGTGGACATGCACCAGTCCATTCGGTGTCAGATTGTTGGAGGCATACACTGTAGTACCCAACATGCGGAGTACCATCATTGTTCGACTTCACGAAGAGGCGAAGAGCCAAGCGCAGTAGTACGAGTAGTACTACTACTAGAACCGCATGGTGGAGCGTCTGTACTCTTATTTTTTTATCTCTGATAAAGTACATGTTTATTCCGGAGAAGGGCGGAAAACGGCAGCCCAACATGTAATGAATGATATCGATCAACCAACCATGCTCGAATATATCTTGGCCTCCGTGCGAGCTCGTCTGTGTGTTCTCGCTCCTCGTCTCTCTCAAGGAATGGCGGGTTTGCTCTTTGCCGTCAATTGAGACCGGTTTGCTCACACTCCTGTCCCACATGTCAGTGATATGCCAAGAGGAGGTGCGTTGACCGACTGGCCATACGCGTACTTGGTTTCGCACCTTCATACTACTCCTCCCTCCGTCATAGTTTACAGGGCGCGCTTCATTATGATGCATTTATCTCAATGCATTGCCACCACCAGAGAGACTTTAGACGCGTTTGGTTTAATGCTCAATTAATTAGGGCGTGGTAACCGCAATCAAGTCCACAATTTTCTCTCCATGTACTGTACTACTACGGAGTGGAGTAAGTGCATGCATGTGTGTACCCGGGGTGGAAGCACTGCATGCATGTGTGTACGCATTATTCCCTCTAGTAATAGACGCCGTGCTATAACTACCAATGCTATTTTTCAGGCCGATCGCTAGTCGCCTTGGTCCCACAGATTTTTTTTCTTTTTTCTGAAGCGCGCTGTATAAACAGTGACGGATGGAGTAGTATGAGCGGATTCAAAGAAGAGCGTATTGATGGTTGCTTCTTCAGAGCAACTTACAGTGGGAAAGGTGGGGCTTATGATTTGACTGCTCATTACTCACTATTAATGCGGCGCAACGACCGGGCTGAGTCTCCCATGCGGTTGTGCACTACCCCCTCGGTTCTTAAATATACTCCGGAGTATTTGTCTTTCTAGAGATTTCAACGAGTGACTACTCAAATATTTGTCTTTTTAGAGATTTCAAATGGACTGGCACATACGGATGTATATAGACATATTTTAGAGTGTAGATTCACTCATTTTGCTCCGTATGTAGTCACTTGTTGAAATCCCTAGAAAGATGAATAGAGTATTTAGGAACGGAGGGAGTACACATACGAAGCAAAATGAGTGAATCTACACTCTAAAATATGCCCGCTTGAAATTTGTAAAAAGACAAATATTTAGGAACGAAGGAGTATAATTTTGTGCATGGCACATGGACCCGGATGATGAAGAGGCTTCTGGCAATGCTATCAAGCTTCCATCATTTGTTTACATAATTGACGTACTATGCAAATAATTTTCCAGTGACATGAAATTGTACAATGGTGTGAGCTTTCAACTTTTGTTTCGCGTGTCTTGCCATCGATGCTCTTTCGGAAACAATAAAAAACTAACTTCCTTGCTAATGCATGTCAATTATTAGCAGATCAGAGCTAATAATTACATCACAACTGAAGATAGAGTTGTGAGAAGGTGTTAAATTAAAATTCATCCATGCTTTCATTGGCAGCAACGCCCCCCAGCTCTGTCTAAATCAACAAGGCATGTTGGGAAAAAAGTAGCTGTCTGGAGCATGCAACATTTCGATCATTTTGTGCAGTTCCACTAAAATAGAGCTGAGCGTCCCTGTTCCAAAGATATTAAGTGTGATTACGATAATAGAGGACTGCTGATGAAACAATAAACACACAAATAGAAGCCGGTCACCTTTGCAGTCTCTCTTAAGACTAACTAGCTGGAGAAGATTAGGCTCGGAGTTGGATGAGGAGGATAGAGCAAAACCAATCTCCCTTTGTGCAGTCGCACTGAAATGTAGAGACGTTGCCTGTGTGACATTTTAGTACAACTGCACAAAACACTCTTAAGAAAAAAGTGATTTGTGCAGTTCACCAAAAGGTCGCAATAGCAACGAGTAGAAAGGAAACAATTACTGGCCAATAACAGTTGATGACACATGCGACGACAAAAAAGAAGCATATTCCTTGTACTAAGAGAAGATAACAACACGGTTGTGTTTTTCTAAAACGGTGTGAGGACGAGAATGCAATATGGAAAGTACGCCGGACGAGCTACGTTTTGGGCAAAGAACTATGGAAGATCCACATGCAGCGACGTGGGAAGACGGGCAGTGGAGCAAGACCGGAGGGGATACCTGGAGGTCGTCGGGATGTAACTAGGTGAGCAGCAGCGGGCGAAATCTGCGAGCAGGTGGCGTAGGCCCTGCGACGCCGGAGCTTGGTCAGAGAGAACGACGTGTACCGCAGATCAGGACGTGCTGCCTCGGCGCCGTCAAACGGAGAAATGATGCACTTCCTCCCTTTCCCCCGGCGGACGGGATGCGGCCGGATCAGTGGCCAATGGTGAGAGAGAGAGAGAGGCCACCGCACTCCCTTTCCCCCGGCGGACGGGATGCGGCCGGATCAGTGACCAACGGTGAGAGAGAGAGAGGTCACGCAGCCTTGTGTGAGATACTCTGAAGAGCGACAAACCAGGCAAGCAGGCTCCATTGTATATAGTGAGCGGACTACCTTTTTCTCCATAAAAATCATTTTATATTCTGTGTACATGCCATTGAGCGCTATAACTTTATTTAAAAAAATAATGCGGCAACGCATCAAGTCGAACTTTGTTTCGTGCACGCGTGGTACACGACCTCCCTAGGTAAACAACCGCTACATGCGTTCAAATTAGCACGTGGGCTGCCATTTCGTAAAGAAATGAGCTCCACCGTGTACCCGCGCGGGTGTGGCTGGGCATGAAGCGTGAGTACGTGCACGGTGCACCTATTCTCTTCTTGTATACGTACACCACCTACGTGGGGTTGTGTGAGAGAGATACAAACCTAGAGGGATATAGTGTGTGGGTTCTTGAGAGTTGGGGGGGGTCAATCAAAAAATGTAACGTATGCAATGTGTGTGAAATAGAGTCCTGGATATAACACATATATAGAGGGGGCGATCCACGAGAAGAGAGTGGAGGTATCATCGGCTTGAGGTGTCCATAGAATCGAAGAGAGGGATGATGTGTGTGCGTGTGCGCGCGCGCGATCGATAAAGAGTGCCATCGAATTTTTGTGTGCCCACGTCAAAGATATAGAGTGGCTGGCCTACTGGAACGTGAGATGGGACATGTGCAGTTTGTCTCTGTGGCATGGATACCTACCTGCAGCGCTCGACTATCGGTGTGTGGTGGGGGAAGAGGGCGGCCCAATTAACTATAGAGGTACAATGGCTGGTATATGTGCGGAGGAGGAGAGAGGCCTACCTTATGTATTAAGGAGATCGATCTGCCTCATGTATTAAGGGAGATCGATCGGCATCCATGCATATGTGCAGGACAGGAATAAGGTTGGGAGAGAGACAGAGCTAGAGTGTTGGAGGGGGTGGTAGTGGAGTTGCTTCTAACAAATGGTGGGATAGGCTTGCTAGACAAACCGAGGGCACGCCCGCAATATCAATAAGAGAGGAGATGGCTGCTTGTTGTCTGTGCACGTGCATGTGAGAGACGGGTCAGGAGGCATGCACGAATGATGAGGGGGGATGATGTGGCTGTGGTAAGCAGACGTAACTACATAGGAAGATCAATCGCGCTTTGTTAGAGAAAGGAGAGACATAACTTGTGAGGTACGTCGATCGATGGGGGGGTAGTTAAAATCGATCTGGGTATATGTTGGGAGATCGATCGGTATACATGCATGTGTGTGTTAGAAGAAAATGAGGCACGAGGAGAAGGATAGAGAGAGAGAGAGAGGGATGCATGTAGGAGGTGGTACGAGAGGCATACTATATCGTGGGGGGAGGAGTGTGCGAGTACGAGAACGATGAAAACAGTGGTGGGAGTGAGGCATGGATGGTGACAAGAGAAGAGGGGAAGCTTGTGTTTGTGCTAGGCACACCTGGCTAGAGAGGCATATCGATCGATGTGTGCTGTAAAGAAGGAGCTGGGGGCCTACACACACCGTGGGTGAACGACCTAAAGTGAAAAGACGAATTTGCGCGATGGAGCTAGAGAATGCCGAGGGAGGGTGAGAGGGATGCGGGCGTGTGCATGCACAAGAGAAAGTTAGCGCTAGCTACAAAGATAAGAGGGTTGTGTGGGTGTAAAAGACAAATAGAGATCATATATACTTCATTATAAAAAGCGAATTCAGATATTTGAAGAATTTATCATAGTGTTTCAAACCGACGCATGTGTGAATATATATAACGGTGATACACATGGTGTGGTTATGAACATGTTATACTACATTTAATATATTTTATCTCTACTCTTATAAAAAAACGGAGTTGTTGATGATGGTGTGCCTGCCATCCTGGATTATAGGCTGTCCGACTTATATCTGGCGGATAGCAAGGAAACTATGATGGTTGAAGTTGGCAACAATCATGATTGTAGATTCTTATTGAAATAGAGAAACGAATTCAAATTTAGTTCGAATTGCAGTGGTAGTATAGAAATTTGGAATGCACTAAAATGTTGGTATGAGTAGGTTACATGCATTATACAGCAAGCGAAAAAATTTAATCGGACATAACATGGATTCATACTCCCTCCTTCCATCTATATAGGGCGTAATGAGATTTTTAAGACCGCCTTTGACTATTGACAACATTAATAGTACATGACATGCACAATGTGAAAATTATATCATTGAAAGAACCTTTCACAGACGAATTTAACGGTGTGCTTTGTGTAAGTTGCATGTCATATATCATTGCTCTAATATTTGGTCAAAGTTAGCATCAAAAAACGCGTTAGGCCCTATATAGATGGAAGGAGGGAGTAGCTTTGAATAGCATTTGTATAGTAAAACGGGGCAAGACTCTCTCTTTGTGTGGTGTGAATAGTTTTATTTTTTTCGTTATCTTTTTGGTTGAGGGAAGTGCGAATTGATTTGGTACGTACAAGTAAAATATTACTACACGTTAGGCTTGTCCCTAAAATTCAACCCGCGTCTTGTTATATCCCGAAAATTCAGATATCGTGCTCCCAAAACTGGCGCCTTCACAACCCGCGCCTTGCTATCGCGAAATTACAATGCGCGCGAAAACTCCCTCCAGCTGCCAAATCCCGACACGCGAAATCCCCCTTCTAACCCTGAGCCGAAAGGGCCGCTAGTTCAAATCGATGGGGGGTACTTTTGTAACACACCCTACATTTTGGACAAGCGCGTCCCTAAGTCATGCTTCACCCCCTCCCATTGCCCCCTTTTCGCCATTCGAAATCCCAGGCCGCCATAACCTCTCCGCTCCAGCCGTGAAACCCCACCCTCCTCCGTCTGCCACGTCACCGCTGCCCAGCCGGAGCCTCTTCCCCGACGACGTCGTCCACCGCAACAGCTTGACGTCCCTCGTCCACCTCCCCGGATGAGGATCCGTCGTCCATCTCGCCGTCCCGCCGGTTCAGCCGCCCCGTCCTCCACCTCCAAGGAGCTGCTCCGACGATCGCCTCGTCTATCGCGGCTGCTCCATCCCCACAGCGCCGCCTTAACCTGCTCCACCAGAACCGCAACATCCTCACCGACTCCTCGGATGAAGCCGAGGCCTACTCGGCGCCACCAAAGAGGTTGTACACTCATCGCATCGCACCTTCTCCTTAACTCGACCTCTCGGCACCGACGGTGCTCTATCCCGCACCCCCATTGAGCGGCTACCTTGAAGCCGGCGCCGTGGGCGACATCTCCACGGAGGCTCTCCCCCAGTGCGAGGCCCCTTCGGCGGCGGCGTCCATACCAGCCGGATCTGCTGCTGCTGCTCCGGCTCTCGCTCGCTCGCTCGCGCTACTGCTGCTGCTCCGGCTCTCGCTCGATCGCTCGCTCGCCCAGCTGCTGCTGCTGCTGCTCTCCCCCTCGCTCGTGCTGCTGCTCTGCTCCGATTAAGCCACACTTCAGTCGACTGAATCGACTTTTGGGTCAGTCGATTTTCAGGGGTTGGGGGCGGGGGCTTGCCGGAGTTAAGGAAGAACCACCCGCAGTGGGGACGGGGGCTCGCCGGAGAGGTACCCCACTATCTATCTTAGGGTTCAGGGTGGGGGGCGGGGGGCCTAGAGGGCTGGCCGGTTGTGACACCCAAAAAAATTTATTTGGCTTTACCAAACTTTTATTTGATTTGAGGGAGGTTATTTAAATTTTTCTTCTAAAGGACTCTCCTTCTCAAAAATTTTCTTTTATAACAAGTATTTTATTTGGTTCCATCCAAAACTTGATCTTTGGTCTTGGTGGTTTTTCCATCTTATGTTGACTCAACACAAATGTTTTTCATTTGGGAAAGTTTTTGAAAATCTTTTCCTTTTTAAATAGCCCTATGGCTTATGGAGTGTTCCTTTCCCCTTTGAAAATCTCCTCTTGCCATGACCTAAGTGGAAATCCCCTCCCAAAGGCCATCTCCCCTCTTTGTGTCAAGATAAACTTCAAATCCAGCAAGTTGAACTCCCCCATGGTTTTGTTTCCATTTATTCCTTATCAAAAACTTTTTCTGTCCTTTATTTTGACCCTTGGAGATTTACAAAGGAACTACCATTTCTCCTTTGAGTTTTGCCTCCAAACAAATTTCCCTAGCTAGTCCTTAGAACCCTCAACCGAGATCCATGAAGATCCACTGGTCTCCAGTTCAAAAATTCAAATTGTGCTTGCTGCAAGTTTGGACCATTTTTGTCAAATTTGATGAAATTCATTCGTCTTCTCCTCCTAAAAATCTGAGAAAATTCAGGCAGCCTCTGGATGCATCGAGAGGTCACCTCACCAAGTCCCAGCTCCAAAAAATTTTTTCCTCATGCCAAATCATATCGTCGAACAGCTGAAGGGCACTATTACTGTCGAAGTTCAGAAAGTTCAGTAAACAGTTTCAGAAAGCCGCTGTCGTTTTCTTCAGAACCCCTCCTCGATCTCGCCAGTAGCTGCAGTGGCACCTTGCGCCCTGTGCCTCCTTCTTATCCCTGCGCCGCACGATCGCTTGGACACTTGCAGGCGTCGGCGACGAGCTGGTAGAGGTGCGCCTCCCCGTGAGTGGCAGCAGCAGCGCCCATTGCGGCTGCCAGAGAGGCGCAGCGTTGGACGGCGCCGTCCAGCGCCGCCCAAGCCACCAGAGGCCCCGCGTGGCCGTCCACTCACCTGTGCACACTGCAGGGCCATCGTCGTGAACTGGTAGGCGCGGAGCACGCTCCCTGCCGCCGTCGTGCCCGTACGGCCGTTCCGTCGAGGGCCAGTGGATTACGCAAGCCCGACCGGGGTTTGAGTAGAGAAACGGTGCCAGTGATCCACCACGATGATGCCTAGCCACCTAAACCCCCTGCCCGAACTCTGTCTCGCCGTAATTTCTCGCCGGCGTTATCCCGTTCACGGCCACCCCCTCGGATCGCCTATAAAAGGAGGTCCCGAGCTCGAACTCAAACCCGCACCATCTCTACACACCACTAGTACCACGCCAAGCCACTAGAAGAGCCCCGAGGGAGTCTTCTTCTCCAACTCCGGCCGCCTCGACCCGCTTCAAGATCCAGCACGATTCACTCCCGTGCGTGCACCCCTACCTCTCAACTCTTGCCAGTAGCCTCCTAGTGCATCCACCTCTCTGACCCGCGCATCAAATTGGAGTTTGCAGCACCCACCGGAGAGCTCCACCCTCGCCCGAGCCACCGTCCGCCGGAGATAGGGTCGCCGTCGACGTGGTGCTCACCGATGGCCAAGTCCACCACCCACCGACGCGGAAGGGCACCCTGAACCCGTAGGTACCCTCCGATCACTCTGCCTCGCCGTGGATCGACGCCGGCGACCACCGCAGCCTTCGGGCGCCGGCGAACTCTGTTGGAGTTTTGAAACTGACGGGTGGGACCCCCCGTCAGCCTCTCTCCTTTCTCCTTCGAACCGTTTTCTAAAAGCGCCTTCGGGCAAAGTGTGTTTTCTCTCTGGGCTAACGTATTTCTTACCGAAGCGTTTTCTGCTTTTTCAAACAAGTCCCTGGACCTTTTCTGTTTCATCACAGATCGGTCCTTGGACTAAAACCCTTATATCTTTTAAATAAAAGATGCTTTTTGATTGATTCTTTTTCAGTTAGTCTTATATTTTCGTCTAGTTTTTTATAGTATTTATTTGGAAATTTTTTGGAACAATTTTTATACACGCAACGGTATTCACGTTAGTATACGGTCTCGTTATACCGTAGGTTCCGGAGGAGGTGACGGAGCCGCGAACTTCGCCGAGCTAGACTCCGACTTCTCAGAACCAGGCAAGCATGTTTGAACCTTTGATATGATGAGTGTTTTGCATGTTTGCTTGAATGGTTTGTGCATGGCATATGAGCATCGGTGAGTGTTAAGTTGCATGCAAGGCAACTAACCGTGTGCTTCGAAGTTTTACTGTGATCTCTTGATGAGAGATGACCTGATCATGCGGTGACATGAGAGGGAGTAAGATGGTATTGTTGTAGCATGCCAGTCTTATGTCATTCGATAAACTCCGACGTTAACGTGGACCGAGCCACGTTACCGTTCGTCTCCTCCCGTACTGCCACATGTTTTCTGCAAAGAATACGGTTTAGTAAGTTGCAAACCTCTTTCCTTGTACACACCAAATAGAGGGGCCAGGATGAGGGTTCCATGGCCCTGGATTAAAGCCAGTCATCCGGTCAGGGGGCATGGGTGTTTCCGGTTGGGACCGAGAGGGGGGCACCCCTTAGAGCGCGCGGTATAAATTTGATCCCATGCTACGCGAGGTTGTAGCCTCCCCGTCTCAAAGTTTTTCTTGAACGTTGCCTAGGGTGATTCCTGGCATCAGAATGTGGAATGGGTGTGTACTGGATAGATGAGTTTCTCTCAAAATACCGTAAACGGAACTAGTCCCCTGTGACTACTGAAATCCGTTGGCTGTGGTTAAGAGTACATACTCTACAGAGTCCAAACCTTCCGAGTCATCGTGCCCATGGTCAAAGACCGTGGCCAGCATATCCATATCCGTGTCAGTCCTTGTGTCAGTCTCCGTGGTAATCCCCGGTGAACAAGCTTGAGTGGTAAACCCGGTTGAACGTTATTCCTGTGGATGGACTAACCTTTTATTATTTCGTACCTGAGTATTTCCTTGAAATGATTTAACTTCATGAGCTACTGAAATATTGAGTTATGAATATAAGCCCTTTATGTGATGTCGCTCAGACGTCCGACTGTGGCACCCTTGTCATTTACTTTCAATATAAGCCCTTTATGTGATGTCGCTCAGACGTCCGACTGTGGCACTCTTGTCATTTACTTTTGATATAAGCCCTTTATGTGATGTCGCTCAGACGTCCGACTGTGGCACGCTCGTTATTTACTTTTGATATAAGCCCTTTTCGTGATGTCGCTCAGACGTCCGACTACGGCACGCACTGTCATTTATATTCCATTATAAGCCCTTTATGTGGTGTCGCCTTGACGCCCGACTGCGGCATTGTTAATTTATTTGTATCCTTTCGAGGAGTCATTCAGACACTCGATTGGCCTTCAGTATTACATTGGGATTTCGGGAGGTCTACCGCCCGACTTCCTTTTTTTCCCCATGCATAGCTATTTTAGTATCTGAGTGCGCATTATTAATCTGTTCATATGCATCATGTTTGCATTTGTTATATCTTATGTCCAAACTGTCTTGCGAGTACTTTCATAGTACTCACCTGGCTTGTTGATTTGGCCAGATGTTGACGAAGGCGATCTCATGGATGAAGAGTTTGATAGTGAGTCCGACGCCTAGAGGAGTCCCAGTCAGTCCCGTGCGATCCTGGATTTTGGTCACTTGTATTATATACGCTATCCACCACCACTTTTATTACGAGTCAGTAGTTATGCCACCATACCCTTTGTGTCATATCCGCCTTTATGTTTAATATCGGCGTGCTTGTAATAAATTGTTGAGCAGTCCACGCTCAACCTTGTATTATATTTAGTACTCCTGGATTCTTCTGTGATCAAGAAATTGTCTACCAGTGAGAAGGATTCTTCTCTACTAGTCCGTAAAAGGGATCGGTTTCTCAATAAATGTTTTATTGGAAAACCGGTCGTGACACCGGGGCGGCGGCGGCGAGTTGTTTCGGGGCGGCGAGGCGGCGCTGGGGCCGGCGGTTCAGCCGGTGGTGGCTGGCGGCTCAGGGGGTGCAGGTTGAAGATGAACTGCAGGCCCTCCCTAAACTAAATGTCAAGTGCCTCTCTGCTACCATTGCGTTCAGTTTCGATAGTAGCATTCAGATTCCACAGTAAATTTCAGTTTCGACAGTTAAGTTCAGAGTCAACAGTTTTTACCTCATCTGTTGTAGTCAGGTGGTTTTTGGTGATGTTAATTTTACATCCATTTTACATCATCTATTGGAGATGCTATTAGAATCCCACTTGAGATTGACGATGTCTGTCTTGTGCTGCTTCAGCCTTGACGTCTTACGGCTCACCGGAGCTGCTCCAACGACAGAACGATCCATCACAACAGAGCAGTGCCCTGGACACCGTCTACAGATTCCTCATATCTTCCTCCACACCTCCGACAGCCACCTCTGCCTCAACTGCTTCAGCGACCAACCCAATGATGCTGAGGTCGACACGGCTACGGTAAAGAGGTTGTATACTTGTTGCATCACTTATTACTATACATTCACGTCGATCCATTAGGGCTATTTTGGTTCAACAGAAAAACGTCGATCCACTGGTTGTTACCATCACTCTAAATTTCTGCATGCTCTCCTTACATAATCTCACCATATTTTTTCCGTATGCATGTCAGATATTGTACACAGTCATGCTGAACATGTAGAGAAAAAGAGAAGAGTATTGCGCGGCAATACAATGTCATGCAGATATCGCTCCATGGTGGGTTCAATGGCAAACCCTCCCCACCCCTCTCCAGATTGTAATCCAGAGGAAGATATCTGTTCTGAGGCGGATTCAGACGCCGCTGACCACTCCTATTTACCCCCCAAGGTGTTTGCTCTACCTTGGCATGATGATGTTAGTCATATCATGCATATGTTGCCTTGCAGTGCCTACTTTTGACATCATATATGTCATCTGCTTAGTTTAGACATGTTCTGTAATGCCACCTGTTTAGTTTCTATATCATATATGGGAATTATGCAGTCTCATGTCTTTTAGCCAGCCATAATATATGTGAAATGTGCAATGCCATCCTGTTTAACCAGGCATCATATATTTGAATGATATCTTGCCCATCCTTTTCTTCATTACATTTTCCATTTGTCGACAATATTTGTACATTAAACTACTCTTCCTGTGAATCAGCCATTTGGGTGGGAGATGGAAAAATCTAGAGTGAAAACAAGGCCTTCAGAGCAGACAGTGCTACCTGTCGAAGCAGATCTCTTGTTGGGTCCCGATAGCTCCTCAGAGATGGATTCAGAGACAGATGACCAGTCCTATTCCCCCACTGAGGTGTATGCTCTAACTTGGCACGGTTATACTGCTCATATCATGCATACGGTGTCTTGCATTGCATAGTTTAGACATCATATACACAATAATCAACACCATGTTCTTAGTTCAGACATCATATCGAATGCCCTCTGTTTAGCATATAAATCACATATGTGAATTAAATGATGCGATCCTGATTACTTAGATAACATGTAGGTGAATTATGTGATGCGATCCTATTTAGTTATTCATCATATCTTTGAATTATGTTATGCTATGCTATCCAGTTTAGATAGACATCATATATGTGAAATTATGTCATGCTATCCGTTTTAGTTAAACAATATACATGTCAACTATTTCATGCCCTCTTTTTTCCACACTATCTATTGCATCTGTCTCTCATACAATGTCTGTACATTCAACTATGTTTCCTGTTTATCAGCCATTTGAATTGGAGCGGGTGATGCCAGTATCTAGCGGACTAAAAACACGGTCTTCAAATAAAACAGTGCTACCTCTTGGTGGAGATAGCACCCCGGTTGTACATGCACAAGAACCAGCCCTACCACACATAACCCAAACTCTCGCAGATTGTACCCCTACTACGATGGACAGAGAACCAGCCTCACCCAATCTAACCCCAACCGCAGCCGATAGTAACCCAGTTCCTGTTGACACAGCACCATCTCCACCACAGAGCTCCCAAACAAGAGCAATTAGTAAGGCAGCTCCAGTGCCCAAAGGGCCAGTACTATCACGGTGAACCCCAACTCCACCAGTTAGTACGCCTATTCCTGTGGAGGAAGCACAACCAGCTAGTCGTAGTTTAGCATCTATCGCATTTGATGTTGTTAAATCGTATGTGCGTATCTTCCCATCTTGGAAATATTATACTGAAGATGAAGGAAAATGCCAGTTGCAGGTGTTTGTCCAGGAGTTATGTCTAAGTAATGTTATTCATGGCAATTACTTTGCTTCGTCCCATACATCCTACCTCCATGATGGTTATAATACAGCAAATTTTCCCATTTTTCTCTATAGAGAAGGACCGATTTGGAAACTCAGGATGAGGTAACCTGTGCTAATACCTCTGCTATCTTCAAGAATGCTTGGTGGCAGTATCGGAATTACCTGAAGAAAACGTACTTCACCGGCAAAGAAACTCATCAAATTCCCTTACGTTCTCCTGAGACACATTTACTGGACGATGACTGGGAACGGCTTGTTCTGTACTGGTCCCGAACCAAGAATGTGGTAAGGTCTATGAGCTCATTTTCTATTTTTAAGTATTATATTCTTGCGTCTTACTGTACTCTGTTCATGTAGAACAAGTGCCTAAACCTAAAGAACAACTGTTCTAGTTTAAGATTCCATTGCTATCATAGTTCAAAAAAGCGCTAGGTGTTAATTGTGCGTTTTGCCACCGCCTTGCGCTTTACTGACCAAAGCGCATGCTTATGCACAGTTATGCACAGATTATGCGTAGTTATGCGCAATGCGTTTTGCCAACGCCTAGAGCTTAGGCGCGCTTAAGCGCTCGCTTAGGCACGCCTTTTTTTAAACTATGATTGCTTTGCTCTTGTATCACTGTATTTACTCATACAAACTTATTTTTAAATTGAAGGATCCAATCGAAACTCCAATGGCATAGCAGGTATGTTCACGCATGTTTCTTTAACAGGTTTGCTCTTATCAATAGCTCTGTTGATTTCAATTTCAATTGTGTATACAGTTGACTTTCATATCATGCACATTACTAGCATATAGTGTTGTTGTACATGTAGACCCGTGGTACCCATCTGAAATCTTGTTGTGCCGTGTAGTTTCCCACGCTTTGTATTCTTTCACTGCTGCTTTGTCTTGAACTGATATGATTTGAACCGTGTCTCTATTTTGATTTGGCAAGACAATGCAGTGACCATAGGACATAGATATATGTTTTTTTGATGCTTTTATTATGTACTAGTACTTGGCAATAGAAGACTTGGTAGTTTAATCCTGTCCACCTTACTAATGAACTGGTTCACCGAAATGAGTTTCATATACTAGTACATGCTAAACTTGTTATGTGTCTGCTTGTTTCTTCTTTTAGAATGCTGACAGAATATTGGGGAAGAGTGCCTTATTAAGCAATGGTAAAGGAAGTAATGCAGATAAGGTTCAGGATAGTGACACATCCTTGTTGGTCTCCAACAAAGCTGATAAAACAGCTAAGGAAGACTATCTTGAAGACAGCGAGACAACCCCAAAGTCCTGTCTTGGTTTAGTGTTCGAGTTACTGGCTACTACCGCTTGCACAAGCTATTCAAACTCACTGTCTGAATCAGTTCGGTTTCTTGTGTCTCAACTACAAGCTGAAAGACAACGATCAGCTGTGCTGCGACAAGAAGCAGAAGGACTGCGGAAGTCCCTGGAGCATTCAGATGCATACTTTCTGGTGCAACAGCAAGCGTTGGAGGATTTTAGCGCCAAACAGGACAAAGCTAATCAGCTTGCTAAGCTTATTGCCAGCATGGTGGACACCCAGGATAACGTTTCTTGAGCTCTTGTGAAGTTGTTTTAGTTATGCTCTTGTTTTGCTGCCGCGTTTATTTGCACTGGTGGCCAATTTTGACGGCCAATGTATGTAATGTGCTGCTTTGTTCCCTATATTTGCACTGGTGGCGAACTTTGATGCCCAATGGATTTAATATGTGTAATAGCGGTAATAGGCTAGCATTAATTGCTTGCTTATTTATTTCCTTATTGTCTTGTTTAGTTGTTTGCTTGTAGTCACTGCAGTTCTTTTTCTGTTTTTTTTCTAGTGGCCACAATAGCCTATTTTTGGTAACTAGGCCAAAATAATCATGGCAACACACGGACTGTTGTAACCATGGGCCTCCTGCAGGCCGTATGATCCATGGGCCTTCGTCCGGCCGTAGGATCCACCAGCCTTCTATACGGGCCTTAGGGTCCATGGGCCTTCTACGGGCCGTAGGGTCCATGGGCCTTCTATGGGCCATACGATCCATGGGCCTTCTACGGGCCGTACTATCCATGGGCCTCATATGGGCCGTAGGATCCATGGGCCTTCTACGGGGCGTATCATCACTTTGCCAATCATGGGCCGTACTATTCGTGGACCATAACGGGCCGTTAATAGGCCATATTTGATAACTCTATGAAAACAGCCCAACGGGTTTTTTTTTACATGAAAACGACCCAACGTATTAACGGTCCGCAAACGGGCCGACTGTAACGACAGGCTGAATTTGGCCCACAAGCAGAAAATGACAGTAACGGGCCATATGTAACCGAATGCTGCAAATGAGCCCAAGAATCAATGGGCCCTGAGAAGGCCGAAAGATAACTTGGGCTGGAAACGGCCCAATGGAATAATGGGCCGTTAATGGGTATAAAGTGATACACTGTTCATTACGGGCCAGTTTCACCACGGGCCGTTAATGGGCCAAGAGTTACAAAGGTCCTCATATGGGCCGAAAGAAGTCATGGGCCACACATGGGCTGGAAGTTAAAACGGGCTGAATCATATTGGACGGCCCAGATGACGCTACTGGGCCTAATTCGGATAGGGCGTAACGGGCCCTGGGTTAGCGGGCTGTAAATGGGCTATATGCGAACAGGCCGTTAACAGGCTTTCCGTGGGCCGGCCCGCCACCTTTTGACCAAGTCAATCGGGCCGGCCTTTTCACAGGAATGGGCCTCTGTTGGGCCGTGCCACGTGTCGCCGTATCATAGGCGCCTTCGGTCCAATGAGCGGATGACATCTGTCCCAATGGTGAGCCGACACGTGTTTCCTCCAGCCAATGATGATTTTACACGTGGAAAATCCCCATTGGTCGGGGCTGTTAACGGGTTATCGGATCCAAAACCCGACCCGATAGCTTAACGGCATTCCGTTACGGTGGATGCCACGTGTCGGTCACCCTTGACGAAAGCACTTCTGTGACGCGCGATTTATCGTCATGGAAGTGGACACTTCCGTGATGATAATTTTGGCAATGTCATGGAACACTTCTACGACAGCACATGTATGACTATCTTGATTCTGTCATAAATTTGTCATGGATTTACATGCATGACAGAAAACGCGACCTACTGTGACAAACACGTATCATCACGGAAGTGTATTTTTTTGTAGTGACACCTGAGAATCCCAATGATATTTCTATTTCTGATGCTGAAACACAATCTGGTAATGAACATGAACCTAGTGATAATGTTAATAATGATGTTCATGTTGATGCTCAACCTAGCAATGACAATGACGTAGAGATTGAACCTACTGTTGATCTTGATAACCCACAATCAAAGAATCAACGTTATGATAAGAGAGACTTCGTTGCTAGGAAGCACGGTAAAGAAAGAGAACCATGGGTTCAGAAACCCATGCCTTTTCCTCCTAAACCATCCAAGAAAAAGGATGATGAGGATTTTGTGCGCTTTGCTGAAATGATTAGACCTATCTTTTTGCGTATGCGTTTGACTGATATGCTTAAAATGAATCCTTATGCTAAGTATATGAAAGAAATTGTTACAAATAAAAGAAAGATACCAGAAGCTAAAATTTCCACCATGCTTGCTAATTATACTTGTAAGGGTGGAATACCAAAGAAACTTGGAGATCCAGGAGTATCAACTGCTACCTCTTGAGCACTACGTTGGTTTTCCCTTGAAGAGGAAAGGGTGATGCAGTAAAGTAGCGTAAGTATTTCCCTCAGTTTTTGAGAACCAAGGTATCAATCCAGTAGGAGACCACGCTCGAGTCCCACGCACCTACACAAACAAATAAGAACCTCGCAACCAACGCGATAAAGGGGTTGTCAATCCTTTCACGGTCACTTACGAGAGTGAGATCTGATAGATATGGTAAGATAATATTTTTGATATTTTTATGATAAAGAGAAATAAAGATGCAAAGTAAAATAAATGGCACAAGAAATTGGTAAGTGTTGGAAGATTAATATGATGGAAAATAGACCCGGGGGCCATAGGTTTCACTAGTGGCTTCTCTCAAGAGCATAAGTATTAGGGTGGGTAAACGAATTACTGTCGAGCAATTGATAGAATTGAGCATATTTATGAGAATATCTAGGTATGATCATGTATATAGGCATCACGTCCGCGACAAGTAGACCGAAACGATTCTGCATCTACTAATATTACTCCACACATCAACCGCTATCCAGCATGCATCTAGAGTATTAAGTTCATAAGAACAGAGTAATGCTTTAAGCAAGATGACATGATGTAGAGGGATAAACTCATGCAATATGATATAAACCCCATCTTTTTATCCTCGATGGCAACAATACAATACGTGTCGTTTCCCTTGCTGTCACTAGGATCGAGCACCGCAAGATTGAACCCAGAGCTAAACACTTCTCCCATTGTAAGAAAGATCAATCTAGTAGGCCAAACCAAACTGATAATTCGAAGAGACTTGCAAAGATAACCAATCATACATAAAATAATTCAGAGGAGATTCAAATATTGTTCATAGATAAACTTGATCATAAACCCACAATTCATCGGATCTCGACAAACACACCGCAAAAGAAGATTACATCAAATAGATCTCCAAGAAGATCGAGGAGAACTTTGTATTGAGAACCAAAGAGAGAGAAGAAGCCATCTAGCTAATAACTATGGACCCGAAGGTCTGAGGTAAACTACTCACACATCATCGGAGAGGCTATGGTGTTGATGTAGAAGCCCTCCGTGATCAATGCCCCCTCCGGCGGAGCGCCGGAAAAGGCCCCAAGATGGGATCTCACGGGTACAGAGAGTTGCGGCGGTGGAAATAGGGTTTTGGCTCCGTATATGATGTTTCCAGGGTATGTGGGTATATATAGGAGGAAGAAGTACATCGGTGGAGCAATGAGGGGCCCACGAGGGTGGAGGGCGAGCCCAGGGGGTAGGCGCCCCCCCTGCCTCGTGCCCTCCTTGTTGATTGCTTTACATAGACTCCAAGTCCTCTGGATCACGTTTGTTCCGAAAATCACTTTCCCGAAGGTTTCATTCCGTTTGGACTCCGTCTGATATCCTTTTCCTTCGAAACACTGAAATAGGCAAAAAACAACAATTTGGGCTGGGCCTCCGGTTAATAGGTTAGTCCCAAAAATAATATAAAAGTGTATAATAAAGCCCAATAAACATCCAAAACAGAATATAATATAGCATGGAACAATAAAAAATTATAGATACGTTGGAGACGTATCAAGCATCCCCAAGCTTAATTCCTGCTTGTCCTCGAGTAGGTAAATGATAAAAACATAATTTTTGATGTGGAATGCTACTTGGCATAATTTTCAATGTAACCCTCTTAATTGTGGTATGAATATTCAGATCTGAAAGATTCAAGATAAAAGTTTAATATTGACATATAAGTAATAATACTTCAAGCATACTAACTAAGCAATTATGTCTTCTCAAAATAACATGGCCAAAGGAAGTTCATCCCTACAAAATCATATAGTTTGGTCATGCTCCATTTTTGTCACACAAGAATGCTCTCATCATGCACAACCCCGATGACAAGCCAAGCAATTGTTTCATACTTTAGTAATCTCAAACTTTTTCAACTTTCACGCAATACATGAGCGTGAGCCATGGATATTGTACTATGGGTGGAATAGAATATAATGATGGGGGTTATGTGGAGAAGACAAAAAGGAGAAAGTCTCACATCAACGCGGCTAATCAACGGGCTATGGAGATGCCCATCAATTGATGTTAATGTGAGGAGTAGGGATTGCCATGCAACGGATGCACTAGAGCTATAAATATATGAAAGCTCAACAAAAGAAACTAAGTGGGTGTGCATCCAAGTTGCTTGCTCACGAAGACCTATGGCATTTGAGGAAGCCCATTGTTGGATATACAAGCCAAGTTCTGTAACAAAAAATTCCCACTAGTATATGAAAGTGACAAAACAAGAGACTATCTATCATAAGAATCATGGTGCTACTTTGAAGCACAAGTATGGAAAAAGATAGTAGCATTGCCCCTTTTTATTTTCTTTTCTTCTTTTTGGGCCTTTCTTTTTTTCTTTTGGCCTTTCTCTTCTTCTTTTGGACAATGCTCTATGAATGATGATCATCACACTTCTATTTATTTACAACTCAATGATTACAACTCGATACTAGAACAAAGTATGACTCTATATGAATGCCTCCAGCGGTGTACCGGGATGGGCAATGAATCAAGAGTGACATGTATGAAATAATATGCATGGTGGCTTTGCCACAAATACGATGTCAACTACATGATCATGCAAGGCAATATGACAATGATTAACGTGTCATGATAAACGGAACGGTGGAAAGTTGCATGGCAATATATCTCGGAATGGCTATGGAAATGCCATAATAGGTAGGTATGGTGGCTGTTTTGAGGAAGATATAAGGAGGTTTATGTGCGATAGAGCGTATCGTATCACGGGGTTTGGATGCACCGGCGAAGTTTGCACCAACTCTCAAGGTGAGAAAGGGCAATGCATGGTACCGAAGAGGCTAGCAATGATGGAAGGGTAAGAGTGCGTATAATCCATGGACTCAACATTAGTCATAAAGAACTCACATACTTATTGCAAAAATCTACAACTCATCAAAAACCACGCACTACGCGCATGCTCGTAGGGGGATAGATTGGTAGGAAAAGACCACCGCTCATCCCCGACCGCCACTCATAAGGAGGACAATCAAAGAACACCTCATGTTTCGAATTTGTTACACAACGTTTACCATACGTGCATGCTACGAGATTTGCAAACTTCAACACAAGTATTTCTCAAATTCACAACTACTCAACTAGCACAACTTTAATATCACTACCTCCATATCTCAAAACAATCATCAAGCATCAAACTTCTCTTAGTATTCAGCACACTCATAAGAGAGTTTTTACTAATCTTGAATACCTAGCATATTAGGACTAGTTTCACAATTAAAGCAAATTACCATGCTGTTTTGTAGGACTCTCAAAATAATATAAGTGAATCATGAGAGAACAATAATTTCTATAAAACAAATCCACCACCGTGCTCTAAAAGATATAAGTGAAGCACTAGAGCAAAAACTATAGAGCTCAAAAGATATAAGTGAAGCACATAGAGTATTCTAATAAATTCCGAATCATGTGTGTCTCTCTCAAAAGGTGTGTACAGCAAGGATGATTGTGGTAAACTAAAA
Source organism: Triticum aestivum (assembly GCF_018294505.1). NCBI lineage: Eukaryota > Viridiplantae > Streptophyta > Magnoliopsida > Poales > Poaceae > Triticum > Triticum aestivum. The sequence continues at coordinate 402,843,352 of NC_057796.1, read as the reverse complement.
ATCAAAGACTCAAATCATACAAGACGCTCCAAGCAAAACACATATCATGTGGTGAATAAAAATATAGCTCCAAGTAAAGTTACCGATGGTCGAAGACGAAAGAGGGGATGCCTTCCGGGGCATCCCCAAGCTTTGGCATTTTGGTGTCCTTAGATTACCTTGGGGTGCCATGGGCATCCCGAAGCTTAGGCTCTTGCCACTCCTTGTTCCATAATCCATCAAATCTTTACCCAAAACTTGAAAACTTCACAACAGAAAACTCAACAGAAAATCTCGTGAGCTCCGTTAGCGAAAGAAAACAAAACACCACTTCAAGGTACTGTATTGAACTCATTCTTTATTTATATTGGTGTTAAACTTACTGTATTCCAACTTCTCTATGGTTTATAAACTATTTTACTAGCCATAGATTCATCAAAATAAGCAAACAACACACGAAAAACAGAATCTGTCAAAAACAGAACAGTATGTAGTAATCTGTAACTAACGCAAACTTCTGGAACTCCAAAAATTCTGATAAAATAGGAAATCCTAAATAATTTTTTTATTGATCTACTGAAATTGGAATCAGTATTTTATCACGTTCTGGTGATTTTTAACAATTATTTTCGTGAACAGAAAGTTTCTGGAATTTTCAGCAAGATCAAATAACTATCATCCAAGAAGATCCTATAGGTTTCACTTGGCACAAACACTAATTAAAACATAAAAACAAATCTAACCAGAAGCTAGATCAAATATTTATTCTAAACAGAAGCAAAAAGCAAAATACACTAAAATAAAATTGGGTTGCCTCCCAACAAGCGCTATCGTTTAACGCCCCTAGCTAGGCACAAAAGCAAGGATAGATCTAAGTATTGCCATCTTTAGTGGGCAATCCATAAGTGGCTCTCATAATGGATTCATAAGGTAATTTTATTTTCTTTCTAGGAAAGTGTTTCATGCCTTTCCTTAACAGAAATTGGAATCTAATATTCCCTTCATATCAATAATTGCACCATTCGTTCTAAGGAAAGGTCTACCAAGAATAATCGGACATGAAGGATTGCAATCTATGTCAAGAACAATGAAATCTACGGGAACACAGTTCCTATTTGCAACAATAAGAACATCATTAATTCTTCCCAAAGGTTTCTTAATAGTTGAATCCGCAAGGTGCAAGTTTAAAGAACAATCATCAAATTCACGGAATCCTAGCAAATCACACAAAGTTTTTGGGATCGTGGAAACACTAGCACCCAAATCACACAAAGCATAGCATTCATGATATTTAATTCTAATTTTAATAGTAGGTTCCCACTCATCATCGAGTTTTCTAGGGATAGAAACTTCCAACTCAAGTTTTTCTTCATAAGCTTGCATCAAAGCATCAATGATATGTTTAGTAAAAGCTTTATTTTGACTATAAGCACGAGGAGAATTTAGCACGGATTGCAACAAGAAAATACAATCTATCAAAGAGCAATTATCATAATTAAATTCCTTGAAGTCCAAAATAGCAGGTTCATTGATATCTAAAGTTTTGACCTCTTCAATCCCACTTTTACCAATTTTTGCATCAAGATCTAAAAACTCCGAATTTTTGGGACGCCTTCTAACTAAAGTTGACTCATCTCCAGTCCCATAATTATCAAGATTCATATTGCAAAACAAATATTTAATAGGAGACACATCAATAACTTTTAGATATTCATCTTTATTCTCATAGAAACTAGAAGAACACGCTTTCACAAAGCAATCTTTCTTAGCATGCATCCTAGCGGTCCTTTCTTTGCACTCATCAATGGAAATTCTCATGGCTTTGAGAGACTCATTGATATCATGCTTAGGTGGAATAGATCTAAGTTTCAAAGAATCAACATCAAGAGAAATTATGTCAACGTTCCTAGCCAATTCATCAACCTTAAGCAATTTTTCTTCGAGCAAAGCATTGAAATTCTTTTGCGAATTCATAAACTCCTTAACACTAGTCTCAAATTCAGAGGGCATCTTATTAAAATTTCCATAAGAACTGTTGTAGGAATTACCATAATTATTAGAGGAATTACTAGGGAACGGTCTAGGATTAAAGTTTCCTCTATCACTACTGGAATCAGCTAATTTGCCATCTGCCAGCTCTTTGCCGTCTGCTAGCTGACGGCAAAGCAGCTCTTTGCCACCAGCTACGCATAAGCAGACGGCAAAGAAAAGGCTGACGGCAAAGAAGCTCTTTGCCGTCTGCCAGCAGACGGCAAAGAATCTTTGCCGTCCGCTGGCAGACGGCAAAGAGTGTGGTGGCCCCCACCCCCCGCTCATTTGAAAAAATGTTAACGGCCCACCTCTTTGCCGTCCGCTAGCAGACGGCAAAGAGGCAAAAAGGCGGACGACAAAGGCTGGCGGACGGCAAAGCGGGCACTTGACTAACGGCAAGTACCCCCCCGCCCGTTACTCACTTCGTCCTCGCGCGCCGTTCTCCTCCGACCCCGCCGCCCGC
>NC_057796.1:402836177-402839365 GCF_018294505.1 Triticum aestivum | reverse complement strand
CGACCCCGACACCGACACGGCACCCCGACCCCGACCCGGCACCCCGACCCGACACCCCGACCCCGACCCCGACACGGCACCCCGAGACCGACACGACACCCCGACCCCCGACACCTCCCGAAAAGGTGTTCTTTGGCCTTCCAGAAGCCGACGGGGTCATATATTTGTGAATTATTAGTTAGGTCATATATCTTTCGATTTTGTTATGAAAAACATCATATATAATTGTGTTGATCGAGTAGTTTTAAATGTGCAGTTGTTTCATCGCTGCGAGGTTTGGTGTTCGACGACCTCGCCGTGCGTTTGACGAGCTCTGCCCCTTCGTTCGTGGGTGAGCACAAATGACATGTCCTCCTCCCCCATTAATTATTTGATCTATTCCGATGAAACTTGATAGCTAGATATATATGTGTCTTGAATCATCAGTATGCGTAACCAATATGTGTCTCCCGTTCGAAAGCGTCATAGTTATAAATATGCATGCATTTGCATATTTATAACCTTGATTCTTTCGAATTGTCCAACGCTATCCATGGACAGCCCGAGTATGTTTAGATTGGGTTCGTTTTCCCATATGCTTTGCTCCGGATCCGGCGCATAAATTTCGTCAGTGCCTCCCCTGTTGTTCTCCGGGTACACATCCTCTCTGTTTATTGCAGAGACGTGTATCAGGAGAACAGCGGGGAGGTGCTGCCGAAATTTTGCGTAGGATCCGGGGCATAGCATGGGAAAATGAACCCAATCTAAACATACTCGGGTGGGATTAGGACCTATCATTACCTATTAGAGTGTAGGTTGCATGGACGTAATAAAATTGACAAAGTAGATCAACTGATGAATACATACATGGTGAATTATATATATATATATATATATATATATATATATATATATATATTTGTTGTGTGTCTAGTAGCTCTGAAAGTCAAGATGAGTGATCGTGCGTGGATGTACACCGGTCACACTGGTCAGAACAAATGGAGCACTGAATGGTTCACAAAAACCAAGGGGTTTGTGCGAGCCGCATTTGCAAATGGCCAGAGGAAAACCTGGTGCCCCTGTTTACGGTGCAGCAATTGGGAAAAGAGGACAGAGGCTGAAATGGGCAAACACCTGCAGAAGAGTGGTTTTACGCCCGATTATACGGTGTGGACATTTCATGGTGAGTCTGCCCAACGTGACCGAGCTGAGGTGGATCGTCGTCGCACCGACGAGCATGGTACCGGGATGGAAAACATGGTGCAAGACTTTGATGATGCTCGGGATTCGGACGAGGAGATGGAGGAATCTACAAAGGCCTTCAATGAAATGTTGGAGTCTTCAAAACGTCCGCTCCATGAGCACACTGAGCTTTGTCAGTTGGATGCCATCTCACAAGTAATGGCTCTGAAGGCTCAGTTCAACTTGGGCAGAGAATGCTACGATGCAATGATGACAGTATTTGGACGCTTTCTACCCAAAGGCCATGTAATGCCTGCAAACCTGTACCAGTTGGACAAAATCCTCCGTGCACTGAAGATGCCCTATGATAAGATACATGCCTGCGAGAAAGGATGTGTCTTGTTTAGGCTTGACTATGCGGACTTGAACTATTGTCCCATTTGCAAGTCTTCCAGGTATGTTGTGGTAGACAACGGTATGGGTGAGAAGACACAGACCAAAATCCCCGTTAGTGTTCTTCGGTATATGCCAATCGTACCAAGACTTCAACGTCTTTTCATGGCCGAAGAGACGGCCAGACAGATGACATGGCACAAAACGGGCAAAAGAACCGAACTAGATGCAGATGGGAATCTGATGATTGTACACACATCGGATGGTGTTGCGTGGAAAAAGTTTGATGAATTACATGGTGACAAAGCGGCAGATCCGAGGCATCCTCGAGTCGGCATCAGCACGGATGGGTTCAGCGTGTTCGGTATGACGGCAGCCCAATACAGTTGTTGGCCCGTATTTGTCTTTCCACTCAATCTCCCCCCCGGACAGATTATGCAAAGAAAGAACATTTTCCTGACGTTGATAATTCCAGGGCCCAACTATCCGGGGAAAAATATGAATGTGTACATGCAACCGCTTAAGGACGAATTGCAAGAAGCCTAGGATAATGGGTTCAAGACATACGATGCCTATAGCAAACGAAACTTCATAATGCGTGTCTGGTACATGTACTCGACGCATGACTTGCCGGCGTATGCGCTATTCGTTGGCTGGTGTGTGCATGGAAGGTTCCCGTGCCCCACATGCAAGGGAGCTCTTGAGTTTCGTTGGCTTCAGGCCGGTCGCAAGTTTCTTGCTTCGACATGCATAGACAGTTCCTGAATCCTCGCCATAAGTTCAGGACAGACAAGAAGAACTTCATCAGAGGTAGAGTTGTCAAAAACTCTGCACCACATGCATTGACAGGCCAACAGACCCTGGATCAGTTAAACGCTCTCGAGCCAGATCCAGAGCGTCCAGGGTACTTCAAGGGGTATAATTCTAAGCACGCCTGGACTCACAAAACATGCTTATGGGATCTGCCTTACTTCAAAGACCTCCTTTGCCCACACAACATCGACGTGATGCACACTGAGAAGAATATCGCCGAGGCACTTTTTGGTACATTGTTCGGCATAGATGGGAAGTCAAAGGATAATACTAAGGCTAGAGTCGATCTGGAGGCGCTATGTGATAGGCCGTTACAAAACATGAAAGAACCGAAAGGAAAGCAGAACTGGACGAAGCCAAAGGCATGGTTCTGTTGGAAATATGCCCTAGAGGCAATAATAAATAGGTTATTATTATATTTCCTTGTTCATGATAATCGTTTATTATCCATGCTAGAATTGTATTGATAGGAAACTCAGATACATGTGTGGATACATAGACAACACCATGTCCCTAGTAAGCCTCTAGTTGACTAGCTCGTTGATCAATAGATGGTTACGGTTTCCTGACCATGGACATTGGATGTCGTTGATAACGGGATCACATCATTAGGAGAATGATGTGATGGACAAGACCCAATCCTAAGCCTAGCACAAGATCGTGTAGTTCGTTTGCTCAGAGCTTTTCTAATGTCAAGTATCACTTCCTTAGACCATGAGATTGTGCAACTCCCGGATACCGTAGGAATGCTTTGGGTGTGCCAAACGTCACAACGTAACTGGGTGGCTATAAAGGTGCACTACGGGTATCTCCGAAAGTGT
>NC_057796.1:402834745-402836063 GCF_018294505.1 Triticum aestivum | reverse complement strand
ACCCCGACCCCGACCCCGACACGGCACCCCGAGACCGACACGACACCCCGACCCCCGACACCTCCCGAAAAGGTGTTCTTTGGCCTTCCAGAAGCCGACGGGGTCATATATTTGTGAATTATTAGTTAGGTCATATATCTTTCGATTTTGTTATGAAAAACATCATATATAATTGTGTTGATCGGGTAGTTTTAAATGTGCAGTTGTTTCATCGCTGCGAGGTTTGGTGTTCGACGACCTCGCCGTGCGTTTGACGAGCTCTGCCCCTTCGTTCGTGGGTGAGCACAAATGACATGTCCTCCTCCCCCATTAATTATTTGATCTATTCCGATGAAACTTGATAGCTAGATATATATGTGTCTTGAATCATCAGTATGCGTAACCAATATGTGTCTCCCATTCGAAAGCGTCATAGTTATAAATATGCATGCATTTGCATATTTATAACCTTTATTCTTTCGAATTGTCCAACGCTATCCATGGACAGCCCGAGTATGTTTAGATTGGGTTCGTTTTCCCATATGCTTTGCTCCGGATCCGACGCATAAATTTCGTCAGTGCCTCCCCTGTTGTTCTCCGGGTACACATCCTCTCTGTTTATTGCAGAGACGTGTATCAGGAGAACAGCGGGGAGGTGCTGCCGAAATTTTGCGTAGGATCCGGGGCATAGCATAGGAAAATGAACCCAATCTAAACATACTCGGGTGGGATTAGGACCTATCATTACCTATTAGAGTGTAGGTTGCATGGACGTAATAAAATTGACAAAGTAGATCAACTGATGAATACATACATGGTGAATTATATATATATATTTGTTGTGTGTCTAGTAGCTCTGAAAGTCAAGATGAGTGATTGTGCGTGGATGTACACCGGTCACACTAGTCAAAACAAATGGAGCACTGAATGGTTCACAAAAACCAAGGGGTTTGTGCGAGCCGCATTTGCAAATGGCCAGAGGAAAACCTGGTGCCCCTGTTTACGGTGCGGCAATTGGGAAAAGAGGACAGAGGCTGAAATGGGCAAACACCTGCAGAAGAGTGGTTTTACGCCCGATTATACGGTGTGGACATTTCATGGTGAGTCTGCCCAACGTGACCGAGCTGAGGTGGATCGTCGTCGCACCGACGAGCATGGTACCGGGATGGAAAACATGGTGCAAGACTTTGATGATGCTCGGGATTCGGACGAGGAGATGGAGGAATCTACAAAGGCCTTCAATGAAATGTTGGAGTCTTCAAAACGTCCGCTCCATGAGCACACTGAGCTTTGTCAGTTGGATGCCATCTCACAAGTAATGGCTCTGAAGGCTCAGTTC
>NC_057796.1:402814825-402816138 GCF_018294505.1 Triticum aestivum | reverse complement strand
ATAGAAGTGCGGCCGTACATCGAGTAAGTTCTCGGTACATAGTTTCGCAACTTCTATTTCCTTTGAACTGCTCTTATTCCTGGATATTTCATACAGTCGATACGTCGCCTTATTCTCGTATGGAGCGGTGATCCAAAAGGATTCTGTCGAAGAGTATGAGCTTCTCGCAAAGCAAGGAGGCGGCTATCCCGGTTTCATCTCTTGGTTCAAACAAACGGTAATTTCTATTAGACTTGTAGGCTAATTTGTAGGCGGCTATCCCGGTTTCATTCGCTAATTTGTGCGTAATGCAACAATCCTTTCATATTAAACTTGTAGGCTAATTCAGAGTCTATGGACGCCGAATTGAGACAAGTGGCTAATGGTTTTGACTATAAGGTCCGTTCATTTGACAAATACGACATCAACGGGTATCGCTTTTGTACCTATGGCAAAGAGCTATCTATGGCCGACCGAAAGTCTACAAATTGTTGTGTATCTGCTATCGGCGAAGGAGGTACCGAGTATTATGGGAGAGTTGAAGCAATTTATGAACTTCTATTCTATGGTGAAAACCCACCGAATGTCGTAGTCTTCAAATGTTATTAGTTTCAGCCGAAGGAGACTAGAAGGACTCATGAACATATAGGGCTAGTTGAAATCAACCAAAGCACCCATTTAGATGTTCCTGATGTCTATATATTACGGCTCAACAGGCGACCCAAGTATTCTATCTACCGTGGGCCTGCCAAACTAATCCAAATCTAAAAGGTTGGGATGTCGTTTATGAAGTGCTGCCACGTGCTAGACTATCTCCCCCAAAGGAAGAGGATTATGAACCTCACATTAACCCAGACACATATGAAGGAGAATTCTTCCAAGAGACACGTCTTTCCAAAAAGCGTTTCAAGAACCGCTATACTTCACCCCAAAACATTGAAGTAGACAGCGACAGTGAATCCGACATCACCCTAGAGGAGGAACAAGAAGAGCCGGAACAAGAAGAGGTTACTGCTGCGGATGACCTGTCATTGCTTGACCGATTACGTCAAGGTGGCCTTGCACATGTTGATGCCACTGAACCCTATGAGCCCGTCATTGATTATAGTGATGATGATGATTATGCATTTATTGATGATACTGATCGAGATTATTAGTAGTGTCAGGTATTAAATTTTTTAATGTTGTACTTGATGATGATACACTTAAGTGATACACATATTATTATTCATGTCGATCTTTTTTTATGTTGTACTAATTTCGTTTACTGTTTGTCATGGCAGGTGTTGAAAGATGGTGGGCGCTGGTCGGGAGCGCGCCAAGGCCCCTTCTTC
>NC_057796.1:402771521-402814312 GCF_018294505.1 Triticum aestivum | reverse complement strand
CCCTGCGGGATTGCCACGCTCCTCCACCACCACCATGCCGTCGTGTTGCTGCTGGATGGAGTCTTCCCCAACCTCTCCCTCTCTCCTTGCTGGATCAAGGCGTGGGAGACGTCACCGGGCTGCACGTGTGTTGAACGCGGAGGCACCGTTCTTTCGGTGCTTAGATCGGAATCAACCGCGATCTGAATCGCTACGAGTACGACTCCCTCATCCGCGTTCTTGCAACGCTTCCGCATCGCGATCTACAAGGGTATGTAGATTCACTCCCCTTCCCCTCGTTGCTAGATTACTCCATAGATTGATCTTGGTGATGCGTAGAAAATTTTGAATTTCTGCTACGTTCCCCAACAGGTTCAATCTTGGAAGGCCAGCTATGAGGGAAATTATCTTGTGGGTGAAAATGCAGTTGATGTTCCCCGATGGGTATGCAGCGAATCTACAGAGGGGAGCCAGTCTTGATAAATTGAAGATATTTGGTCTCAAGAGTCATGATTGGCACATATGGATTGAGCGGGTAATGCCGGTGATGTTGCGTGGCTTCATCCCTGAGGATGAATGGCTAGTACTTGCAGAACTCAGCTATTTCTTCCGTGTTCTTTGTGCGAAAGAACTATCGCCTGACGTGCTAGAAGAAATGGAAGAGTTGGCGCCGGAGTTGATCTGCAAGTTAGAGAAGATCTTTCCACCGGGCTTCTTTAATCCAATGCAACATTGATTTTGCATCTCCCGACCGAGGCAAGATTGGGGGGCCCGTGCAAAATCGTTGGTGCTACCCAACTGAGAGGATGCAGAAGACGCTTCGACAAAAATGTAAAAATAAACGTAGAATTGAAGCATCGATGGCTGAGGCATTCATCACTGAGGAGGCGGCAAACTTCGTGACAGCACACTACGAAGCCAAAAATCGTCATTTGCATAATCCGAAGCCTCGGTACAATGCTGACGACCCTAAAAAGGGTGGATCCAACCTCAGCCTATTCAAAGGGAATCTCGCACCAGCCAGTGTTTCAAATCCAGTATCTTTGGATAACGAACAATGGCGGACCATTTCGTTGTATATCTTCAACAACCTGATAGAAGTGCGGCCGTACATCGAGTAAGTTCTCGGTACATAGTTTCGCAACTTCTATTTCCTTTGAACTGCTCTTATTCCTGGATATTTCATACAGTCGATACGTTGCCTTATTCTCGTATGGAGCGGTGATCCAAAAGGATTCTGTCGAAGAGTATGAGCTTCTCGCAAAGCAAGGAGGCGGCTATCCCGGTTTCATCTCTTGGTTCAAACAAACGGTAATTTCTATTAGACAATTTCATTTCATTCGCTAATTTGTGCGTAATGCAACAATCCTTTCATATTAAACTTGTAGGCTAATTCAGAGTCTATGGACGCCGAATTGAGACAAGTCGCTAATGGTTTTGACTATAAGGTCCATTCATTTGACAAATACGACATCAACGGGTATCGCTTTCGTACCTATGGCAAAGAGCTATCTATGGCCGACCGAAAGTCTACAAATTGTTGTGTATCTGCTATCGGCGAAGGAGGTACCGAGTATTATGGGAGAGTTGAAGCAATTTATGAACTTCTATTCTATGGTGAAAACCCACCGAATGTCGTAGTCTTCAAATGTTATTGGTTTCAGCCGAAGGAGACTAGAAGGACTAATGAACATATAGGGCTAGTTGAAATCAACCAAAGCACCCATTTAGATGTTCCTGATGTCTATATTACGGCTCAACAGGCGACCCAAGTATTCTATCTACCGTGGGCCTGCCAAACTAATCCAAATCTGAAAGGTTGGGATGTCGTTTATGAAGTGCCGCCACGTGCTAGACTATCTCCCCCAAAGGAAGAGGATTATGAACCTCACATTAACCCAGACACATATGAAGGAGAATTCTTCCAAGAGACACGTCTTTCCAAAAAGCGTTTCAAGAACCGCTATACTTTACCCCAAAACATTGAAGTAGACAGTGACAGTGAATCCGACATCACCCCAGAGGAGGAACAAGAAGAGCCGGAACAAGAAGAGGTTACTGCTGCGGATGACCTGTCATTGCTTGACCGATTACGTCAAGGTGGCCTTGCACATGTTGATGCCACTGAACCCTATGAGCCCGTCATTGATTATAGTGATGATGATGATTATGCATTTATTGATGATACTGATCGAGATTATTAGTAGTGTCAGGTATTAAATTTTTTAATGTTGTACTTGATGATGATACACTTAAGTGATACACATATTATTATTCATGTCGATCTTTTTTTATGTTGTACTAATTTCGTTTACTGTTTGTCATGGCAGGTGTTGAAAGATGGTGGGCGCTGGTCGGGAGCGCGCCAAGGCCCCTTCTTCGTCGGCGCGTGGTCTGAGGTCTTCGATTCCAGACGTACCTCTCCGCCGAGCGTTGCTGGACAGTATGTCCACACCGCCGGGCCCTTCTTCGTCGACCGCGGTGCCCAGCAGGGGACTAGGTAGGAAGAGAGGAGGTGGGGCACGTGGTCGCGGGAGAGGAGGTAGGGTGACTGCTAGGGCACCTTCCTCGCCGCCACCCCCAGCTGTTTCACCCGAGCACGCGACTGCTAGGGTGGACTCGTCCGAGGAGGAGGCTACACGGACTCCGGTCCACGAGCCTCCGGTCCACGGGTCTTGGGCCCACGAGCCTCGGGTCGACTGGCCTTCGGCCCACGAGAGTTCGGCCCACGAGACCCCGGAGGAGCACACGTCCGGATGGGGTACCTGGCCGGATCAGCCCGAGGAGCCGAGTGGCCATGCTGATGATGGCGGGGAGCCGACTGATCTTGAGGAGGAGGGTGGCACCGTCTACCAGCGTGGTGCTACACGGCTCCCGTCTGTGCCGGCGACCCGCGAGCAGAGGTGGTTGATCTTCCCTGATGGGGAGAGGTACGTAAGTGCATTTAATATTTTTGTACCTTCTGCATTCACGTTTCTTGAAATAACTAATGCGTTGGCCTTGTCATGCTGCAGGGGTTGGGACCACCATCATAGTGTCCGCCGGCCCAACTCTGTCCTTGGAGTTCTTTGCCGGCAAAACTTCCCGGGGTTTGTCACGTTGCCTGGTGAGGGTCGGCTTCCAGAGCTTGGGTTGAGCTGGGAGCACTACGTGGCTGCCCCGGCCCCGCCGGATGTCATTATCGACGGTGTCGTGTGCGACACGAGGGCAGACATGGTGATCAGGACGTTCTGGGTAATTTCTCCTTTACACATTTCAAAATCTTCAACTAGCTAGTTATTAATTGTACTAATCAATATTGTCTCATTTGATTGCAGACATTCTATAGGTGTGAGGAGGGATACGAGGAGGACAGCGCAAATGTTATCCAGAACGTCTGCAAGCGCCTACTCTAGAACTTACGGCACGAGGCTCGGGTGCAGGCTGTTCGAGACTACTACGCCTTGCGTGGTATCAAGAAGACCAAGCCGGCGTGCCGCGATAAGTTCCTGAGTAAGGAGCAGTACATGAAGGTAATTCTTAAGGCCTTCTACTTAAGTTCCTTCATTTAGTAATTCTTAGCCGTAGCGCTCAAGTTTCTATTTGCTAACTTATAGGCGCCTCCGAGATGGTGTGCGGATCGGATGGATTGTTGGGAGGTGTTGGTCGATGAGTGGTGCTCACAAGAATGGCTAGCCCTCCACAACCAGGCCAAGGACAAACGTGCCCAAATGGAAGGTGTGCCACACCATCAAGGCAGCTCCAACTTATATCAGTTCGGGCGCAACTGGGTATGTGGTTTGCTTCATGATTCATGCAATTCATTCATCATGCTAGCTTGAGCCCTTTAATTACTAATTTTCATTGTTTCTCTCTTTCAGGCACGCCACAATAAGGCGGATAAGGTGCCAGAGGTGTACGACCTGTATGCCATGGCCCACACTAGCTCTTACAAGAAAGTCAAGGCTTTCTCTCAGTCTGACCTCGATGATGCAAACAACTTCACCAACATCTCCTCCCACAACAAGCTCGTGAGATATAGAGATGAGGGGAAGGCGAGGAAAGGGGAGGACTTTAACCCGAGCCAGGGTCCCATTGATCCAGAGCTGGTGATGATATCTGGTGGCGGGAGGTCCCATGGCTCCATAGCCATTGGAGATGGACTTATCCGTTGTCCTAGCACTCTCCCGGAGATCAAGGCGTGCCAGTCGAGCTCCGCTCCTGAGATAAGGCCTCGTGAACGGCCAGTGCAACTCGCCATCAAGGTTAGTGATACGTACTCAGTTATCTTTCTCCATTACATTGTGTGCGCTTCCATCAATGATTACAAATGGTCATGTGAGTGGTGTTGCAGGCTGCTATACAGACTGAGAGAGATAGAACGGAGAAACTTCTGGCGGAGGCGGCGGAGAGGCAGCGGGAGATGGAGGAGAAGACGAGAAAGATGATGGAGGAGGAGAGGGCACGGAATGACATCCAGGCAAGGGCCATGTACGAGCTCCTTGTGGTAAGTTTCTTCTGCAGACTACTTGCTAGTCATAACATTTGAGTCTCATTACTAACTAGTATGACTCTGTTCTGAAAACCAAATGTGCAGTCTGTGTGCGAGAAGTCCGGTCAGCCTGCTCCGCCGATGCCACTGATTGCTCCTGGGAGCACGGTGAGTTTAGTTTGAATGGACATTACTTGGTAGTCTTAACATTTGAGTGTCGTAATGCTAACGAGACATTGGAAATGATCTTTGGTGCAGCTTAACTCCAGAAACGCATCGCACGATCCTTCTCCAGGTAGCGGCACTAGCCACCCCGCTCCTACACCTCCCTGATCACGGTAAGTTTCTCTAGTGTTTTGCTTAACAAATGCATAAAGACCTAGACTTAGCTTTATTTCCTCCAATATGCTTACCATAATGACCTAGAGTTAGCTTATTTTCCTCCAAAATGACCCATTTTACCTAGGTTAGCTTATAAATGATGCAGTTCATCCAAGTTAGCTCAAAAATGACCCATTTTACCTAGATTAGCTCCTAAATGATCCATTTTACCTACGTTAGCTTTAAAATGGCCCATTTCACCTACGTTAACTCCAAATTGACCCATCTTACCTAGGTTATCTCATAAACGATCCATTTCAACTAATTTAGCTCATAAACGATCCATTTGACCTAAGTGAGCTAAAAAACGATCCATTTCACCTAAATTAGCTCTTAAATGATCCATTTCACCTAAGTTAGCTAAAAAAGTTCCATTTCAACTAAATTAGCTCTAAAATGACCCATTTTACGTAGATTAGCTCCTAAATGATCCATTTTACCTACGTTAGCTTTAAAATGACCCATTTCACCTAGGTTAGCTCCAAAATGACCCATTTCACCTAGGTTAGCTCCAAAATGACCCATCTTACCTAGGTTAGCTTATAAATGATCCAGTTTATCCAAGTTAGCTCTAAAATGACCCAATTTACCTGAGTAGCTCCTAGGTTAGCTTATAAATGATCCAGTTTATACTTCTTGTTCTAGTCTTCTTCTTGTTCTAGTCACCTATTTCTAACTTTCTTATTTACCATTTTGCAGATTTCATTCACTTCATGGAAGCTAGCTTGCTATGATGGAGTGCTTGCTTTTCCTTTGATGAAACTTTGCATTGTATCTAGCTTGCTATGATGGAACTTGCTATCTTGATCATACTTTGCATTGTAATATATATATGGATGGAACAATGTGTATGGATGGAACTTGCTTATGTATGGACAATGTGTATGGATGAAACTGATGTGATATGTGATATGTGATATGAAACTTATGTGCTGGATATGTGATATGGAAATATATCTATATATGTCATATATATTTTCTGTGCAAATTGTGGGATTTAATAAAAAACAGAAAAAACAGCCAATATGCAGGCTCTTTGCCGTCTGCCACCGACGGCAAAGAGCTCTTTGCCGTCTGCCGCGGACGGCAAAGAAGCCACGTGGCAGCCAACTGTGCTTCCTGGGAGCTGACCCATTTGGTCAGTTTGCCTACAGTGGCAGACGACAAAGACTTTGCCGACCGTGGCAGATGGCAAAGAACCTGCACTTTGCCATCAGTGGCAGACGGCAAAGAACCTGCCATCTAGTGACGTGTAGATGACATCATAAGGCGGACGGCAAAGACCAGAGAAATTTTGCCGTCTGCGGCGGACGGCAAAGGTCTGCCGTTAGCCACTTAACGGACTGACAGCGCAATTATTGCCGTCCGCCCTCTTTGCCGTCCGCCGCAGACGGCAAAGAGCCTTTGCCGTCCGCCTCCAGGAAGCAGACGGCAAAGCAGTTGTTTACCGTAGCCTTCTTTGCCGGAGCCTTTTGCCGTCCGCCTTTCGAGCCTTTGCCGTCCGCCGTGGCAGACGGCAAAGTAGCTGTTTCCTGTAGTGTATACGCGTTGTTACCAAAATTATTCTTACCAATAAAATTCACATCCATAGATTCATTACTATTCTTAATCAAAGTAGACAAAGGCATATCATTAGGATCAGAAGAAACACTTTTAGTAGCAAATAATTTCATAAGTTCATCCATCTTTCCACTCAAAACATTAATTTCTTCTATCACATGCACTTTTTTATTAGTAGATCTTTCGGTGTGCCATTGAGAATAATTAACCATAATATTATCTAGGAGTTTAGTAGCTTCTCCTAAAGTGATCTCCATAAAAGTGCCTCCCGCGGGCGAATCTAAAAGATTTCTAGAAGCAAAATTCAATCCGGCATATTTTTTTGCATAATCATCCAAAGATTCAAACCATGTGTAGGGCAATTACGTATCATTAATTTCACCCTCTCCCAAGCTTGTGCAACATGTTCATGATCAAGTTGCTTAAAATTCATGATATAGTTTCTAAGAGAGATGATTTTAGCGGGAGGAAAATACTTAGAGGTAAAAGCATCTTTGCACTTATTCCATGAATCAATACTATTTTTAGGCAAAGAAGAAAACCAAGCTTTAGCACGATCTCTAAGCGAAAAAGTAAATAGCTTCAATTTAACAATATCATTGTCCACATATTTTTTCTTTTGCATATCACACAAATCAACGAAGCTATTTAGATGGGTAGCGACATCTTCACTAGGAAGGCCGGCGAATTGATCTTTCATGACAAGATTCAACAAAGAAGCATTAATTTCACAAGTTCAGCATCGGTAAGAGGAGCAACCGGAGTGCTAAGAAAATCATTGTTGTTGGTATTGGTAAAGTCACACAATTTAGTATTATCTTGAGCCATCGTGACAAGCAAGCAATCCAACACACAAGCAAAAAAGAAGCAAGCGAAAAAGAGGCGAACACAAAAGAGAGGGCGAATAAAACGGCAAGGGTGAAGTGGGGGAGTGGAAAACGACAGGCAAATGGCAAATAATGTAATGCGAGGGATAAGAGTTTGTGATGGTACTTGGTATGTCTTGACTTGTGCGCAGACTCCCCGGCAACGGCGCCAGAAATCCTTCTTGCTACCTCCTGAGCACTGCGTTGGTTTTCCCTTGAAGAGGAAAGGGTGATGCAGTAAAGTAGCGTAAGTATTTCCCTCAGCTTTTGAGAACCAAGGTATCAGTCCAGTAGGAGACCATGCTCGAGTCCCATGCACTTGTTGGAAATATGGCCTAGAGGCAATAATAAATGGTTATTATTGTATTTCCTTGTTCATGATAATTGTCTATTGTTCATGCTATAATTGTATTAACTGGAAACCGTAATACATGTGTGAATACATAGACCACAACATGTCCCTAGTAAGCCTCTAGTTGACTAGCTCGTTGATCAATAGATGGTCATGGTTTCCTGGCCATGGACATTGGATGTCGTTGATAACGGGATCACATCATTGGGAGAATGATGTGATGGACAAGACCCAATCCTAAGCATAGCACAAGATCGTGTAGTTTGTTTGCTAGAGCTTTTCTAATGTCAAGTATCATTTCCTTAGACCATGAGATTGTGCAACTCCCGGATACCGTAGGAATGCTTTGGGTGTATCAAACGTCACAACGTAACTGGGTGGCTATAAAGGTGCACTACAGGTATCTCCGAAAGTGTCTGTTGGGTTGGCACGAATCGAGACTAGGATTTGTCACTCCGTATGACGGAGAGGTATCTCTGGGCCCACTCGGTAATGCATCATCATAATGAGCTCAATGTGACTAATAAGTTAGCCATGGGATCATGCGTTACGGAACGAGTAAAGAGACTTGCCGGTAACGAGATTGAACGAGGTATTGGGATACCGACGATCTAATCTCGGGCAAGTAACGTACCGATAGACAAAGGGAATTGTATACGGGATTGATTAAATCCCCGACATCGTGGTTCATCCGATGAGATCATCGTGGGACATGTGGGAGCCAATATGGGTATCCAGATCCCGCTATTGGTTATTGGCCGGAGAGGTGTCTCGGTCATGTCTGCATGGTTCCCGAACCCGTAGGGTCTACACACTTAAGGTTCGGTGACGCTAGAGTTGTTATGGGAAATAGTATGTGGTTACCGAAGGTTGTTCGGAGTCCCGTATGAGATCCCAGACGTGACGAGGAACTCCGGAGGTGAAGATCGATATATTGGACGAAGGGTGTTGGAGTCCGGAATTGTTCTGGGAGTACCGGGTGACGACCAGCGTGACCGAAAGGTGTTTCGGAGGCCCCGACAAGCGTTGGGGGGCCTTATGGGCCAAGGGGAGGGGGCACACCAGCCCACTAAGGGGCTGTGCGCCCCTCCCAACCCCTCTCACGTAACGTGGAGAGGTGGGGGCGCCTCCCCTAGGGCAGCCACCCCTCCCGGCTTGGGGGGCAAGTTTCCCAGGGGTGGGGGTGCCCAAACCCATCTAGGGTTTCCCCTGTGGCCGCCGCCCCTCCCCTAGGGAACCCTAGGGTGCCTCCTCCACCCCCTTCCCCCTATATATAGTGAGGGAGAGAGAGGGAAGCCGCACCCCTGGCCTGGCGCAGCCCTCTCCTCCTCCAACTCCTCCTCCTCCTCCATAGTGCTTAGCGAAGCTCTGCCGGAGAACCACGAGCTCCATCGCCACCACGCCGTCGTGCTGCTAGAGTTCTCCCTCAACTTCTCCTCTCCCTTTTCTGGATCAAGAAGGAGGAGACGTCCCCGGGCTGTACGTGTGTTGAACATGGAGGCGCCGTCCGTTCAACGCTAGATCGGATCTTCCGCGATTTGAATCGCCGCGAGTACGACTCCATCAACCGCGTTCTTGTAAACGCTTCCGCTTAGTGATCTTCAAGGGTATGAAGATGCACTCCCTCTCTCTCGTTGCTAGCATCTCCTAGATTGATCTTGGTGACACGTAGGAAAATTTTGAATTATTTCTACATTCCCCAACAGTGGCATCATGAGCTAGGTCTATGCGTAGATTCTATGCACGAGTAGAACACAAAGTAGTTGTGGGCGATGATTTGTTCAATTTGCTTGCCGTTACTTGTTTTATCTTGATTTGGCGGTATTGTGGGATGAAGCGGCCCGGACCGACCTTACACGTACTCTTACGTGAGACAGGTTCCACCGACTGACATGCACTTGATGCATAAGGTGGCTAGCAGGTGTCTGTCTCTCCCACTTTAGTCGGATCGGATTCGATGAAGAGGGCCCTTATGAAGGGTAAATAGCAATTGGCATATCACCGTTGTGGCTTTTGCGTAGGTAAGAAACGTTCTTGCTAGAAACCCATAGCAGCCACGTAAAACATGCAACAACAATTAGAGGACGTCTAACTTGTTTTTGCAGGGTATGCTATGTGATGTGATATGGCCAAAAGGATGTGATGAATTATATATATGTGATGTATGAGATTTATCATGTTCTTGTAATAGGAATCATGACTTGTATGTCGATGAGTATGACAACCGGCAGGAGCCATAGGAGTTGTCTTAATTTATCGTATGACCTGCGTGTCAATGAAAAACGCCATGTAATTACTTTACTTTATTGCTAACCGTTAGCCATAGTAGTAGAAGTAATAGTTGGCGAGACAACTTCATGAAGACACGATGATGGAGATCATGGTGTCATGCCGGTGACGAAGTTGATCATGCCGCGCCTCGAAGATGGAGATCAAAAGGCGCAAGATGATATTGGCCATATCATGTCACTTTATGATTTGCATGTGATGTTTGTCATGTTTACATCTTATTTGCTTAGAACGACGGTAGCATAAATAAGATGATCCCTCACTAAAATTTCAAGAGATGTGTTTCCCCTAACTGTGCACCGTTGCGAAGGTTCGTTGTTTCGAAGCACCACGTGATGATCGGGTGTGATAGCTTCTAACGTTCGCATACAACGGATGTATGCCAGATTTACACATGCGAAACACTTAGGTTGACTTGACGAGCCTAGCATGTACAGACATGGCCTCGGAACACAAGAGACCGAAAGGTCAAACATGAGTCGTATAGTAGATACGATCAACATGGAGATGTTCACCGTTGATGACTAGTACGTCTCACGTGATGATCGGACACGGTCTAGTCGATTCGGATCATGTATCACTTAGATGACTAGAGGGATGTCTATCTAAGTGGGAGTTCATTAAATAATCAGATGAACTTAATTATCATGAACATAGTCAAAAGGTCTTTGCAAATTATGTCATAGCTTATGCTTTGGTTCTACTGTTTAAGATATGTTCCTAGAGAAAATTTAGTTGGAAGTTGATAGTAGAAATTATGTGGACTGGGTCCATAAACTGAGGATTATCCTCATTGCTGCGCAGAAGGCTTATGCCCTTAATGCATCGCTCGGTGTGCTGAACCTCGAGCGTCATCTGTGGATGCTGCGAACATCTGACATACACGCTTTGATGACTACGTGATAGTTCAGTGCGTAATGCTAACGGTTTAGAATTGAGGCGCCAAAGACGTTTTTGAAACGTCGCAGAAAATATGAGATGTTCCAAAGACTGAAATTGGGATTTCAGACTAGTGCCCACGTCAAGAGGTATGAGACCTCTGACAAGTTTCTTAAGCCTGCAAACTAAGGGAGAAAAGCTCAATCGTTGAGCATGTGCTCAGATTGTCTGAGTACTACAATCGCTTGAATCGAGTGGGAGTTAATCTTCCAGATGAGATAGTGATGGTTCTCCATAGTCACTGCCACCAAGCTATTAGAGCTTCGTGATGAACTATAACATATCAGGGATAGACATGATGATCCTTGAGCAACTCGCGATGTTTGACACCGCAAAAGTAGAAATCAAGTAGGAGCGTCAATTGTTGATGGTTAGTAAAACCACTAGTTTCAAGAAGGGCAAGGGAAAGAAGGGATACTTCATAAAACGGCAAATCAGTTGCTGCTCTAGTGAAGAAACCCAAGGTTGAACCCAAACCCGAGACTAAGTGCTTCTGTAATGAGGGGAACGGTCACTGAAGCAGAACTACCCTAGATACTTGGTAGATGAGAAGGCAGGCAAGGTCGACAAAAGTATATTGTATATACATCATATTAATGTGTACTTTACTAGTACTCCTAGTAGCACCAGGGTATTAGATACCGGTTCGGTTGCTAAGTGTTAGTAACTCTAAATAAAAGGCTACAGAATAAACGGAGACTAGCCAAAGGTGAGACGACGATATGTGTGGGAAGTGTTTCCAAGGTTGATGTGATCAAACATCGTACGCTCCCTCTACCATCGGGATTGGTACTAAACCTAAATAGTTGTTATTTGGTGTTTGCGTTGAGCATAGACATGATTGGATTATGTTTATCGCAATACGGTTATTCATTTAAGGAGAATAATGGTTACTCTGTCTATTTGAATAATACCTTCAATGGTCTTGCACCGAAAATGAATGGTTTATTGAAACTCGATCGTAGTGATACACATGTTCATGCCAAAAGATATAAGATAGTAATGATAGTACCACATACTTGTGGCACTGCCACTTGAGTCATATTGGTATAAAACGCACGAAGAAGCTTCCTGATGATGGATCTTTGGACTCACTCATTTTTGAAAAGATTGAGACATGCGGACCATGTCTATTGGTATATATGCATGAAGAAACTCCATGCAGATGGATCATTTGGACTCACTTGAGACATGCAAATCATACCACATGGGCAAGATGACTGAAAGGCCTTATTTTCAGTGAGATGGAACAAAAGAGCAACTTGTTGGAAGTAATACATTTGATGTGTGCAATCCAATGAGTGCTGAGGCACGCAGTGAATATCATTATGCTCTTACTTCACAAATGATTTGAGTAGATTCTAAGTATATTTACTTGATGAAATACAAGTCTGAAGTAATTTCAGAGTGAAGTAGAAGATCGTCGTGACAAGAGGATAAGATGTCTATGATATGATCATAGAGATGAATATCTGTGTTACGAGTTTGGTACACAATTAATACATTGTGGAAATTGTTTCACAACTAATACCGCCTGGAACACCATAGTGCGATGGTGTGTCCGAACATCATAAATGCACCCTATTGGATATGGTGCATACCATGATGTCTCTTATCGAATTACCACTATCGTTTATGGGTTAGGCATTAGAGACAACCGCATTCACTTTAATAGGGCACCACGTAATTTCGTTGAGATGACACCGTATGAAATATGGTTTAGAGAAACCTAAGCTGTCGTTTCTTTAAAGTTTGGGGCTGCGACGCTTATGCGAAAAAGTTTCAGGCTGATAAGCTCGAACCCAAAGCGGATAAATGCATCTTCATAGAATACCCAAAATAGTTGGGTATACCTCCTATTTCAGATCCGGAAGCAAAAGTGATTGTTTCTAGAAACGGGTCCTTTCTCGAGGAAAAGTTTCTCTCGAAAGAATTGAGTGGGAGGATGGTGGAGACTTGATGAGGTTATTGAACTGTCACTTCAACTAGTGTGTAGCAGGGCACATGAAGTTGTTCCTGTGGCACCTACACCAATTGAAGTGGAAGCTTATGATAGTGATCATGAAACTTTGGATCAACTCACTACCAAACCTCGTAGGTCGACAAGGATGCGTACTACTTCAGAGTGGTACGTAATCCTGTCTTGGAAGTCATGTTGCTAGACAACAATGAACCTACGAGCTATGGAGAAGCGATGGTGGGCCCGGATTTCGATGAATGGCTCGAGGCCATAAAATCCGAGAGAGGATCCATGTATAAAAACAAAGTATAGACTTTGGAAGAACTACTTGATGGTCGTAAGGCTGTTGGGTGCAGATGGATTTTAAAAGGAAGACGGACAATGATGGTAAGTGTCACCATTAAAAGGCTCGACTTGTCATTAAGATGTTTTCCTACAAGTTCAAGGAGTTGACTACGATGAGATTTTCTCACTCGTAGCGATGCTAAGAGTCTGTTGGAATTATATTAGCAGTTACTGCATTATTTATGAAATCTTGCAGATAGGATGTCAAAAAACATTGTTTCCTCGACGATTTTCTTGAGAAAGGTTGTATGTGATACAACCAGAAGGTTTTGTCAATCCTGAAAGATGCCAACAAGTATGCAAAGCTCCAGCAATCCTTCTAAGGACTGGAGTAAGCATCTCGGAGTTGGAATGTACGCTTTGATGAGATGATCAAAGATTTTGGGTTTTTACAAAGTTCATGAGAAACTTGTATTTCCAAAGAAGTGAGTGGGAGCACTATAGAATTTTTGATGAGTATATGTTGTTAACATATTGTTGATCAGAAATGATGTAGAATTTCTGGAAAGCATACAGGGTTTTGAAAAGTGTTTTTCAATGGAAAACATGGATTAAGCTACTTGAACATTGAGCATCAAGATCTATAAGGATAGATCAAAAGCGCTTAATAGTACTTCAAATGAAGACATACCGTGACAAGATTTTGAAGGAGTTCAAAATAGATCAGCAAAGAAGGAGTTCTTGGCTGTGTTACAAGGTGTGAGTATTGAGTAAGACTCAAGTCCTGACCACGGCAGAAGAGAGAGAAAGGACGAAGGTCGCCCCTATGCTTTAGACGTAGGCTCTACAGTATGCTATGCTGTGTACCGCACCTGAAGTGTGCCTTGCCATGAGTTAGTCAAGGGGTACAATAGTGATCCAGGAATGGATCACATGACAGCGGTCGAACTTATCCTTAGTAACTAGTGGACTAAGGAATTTTCTCGATTATGGAGGTGGTAAAAGAGTTCGTCGTAAAGGGTTACGTCGATGCAAACTTTGACACTAATCCGGATGACTCTGAGTAGTAAACCGGATTCGTTTAGTAGAGCAGTTATTTGGAATAGCTCCAAGTAGCGCGTGGTAGCTGCATCTACAAGATGACATAGAGATTTGTAAAGCACACACGGATCTGAAAGGTTTAGACCCATTGACTAATAACCTCTCTCACAAGCGAGATATGAACAAACCCCATGGATGTTGGATTCATTACAATCATATAGTGATGTGAACTAGATTATTGACTCTAGTGCAAGTGGGAGACTGTTGGAAATATGCCCTAGGGGCAATAATAAATGGTTATTATTGTATTTCCTTGTTCATGATAATTGTCTATTGTTCATGCTATAATTGTATTAACTGGAAACCGTAATACATGTGTGAATACATAGACCACAACATGTCCCTAGTAAGCCTCTAGTTGACTAGCTCGTTGATCAATAGATGGTCATGGTTTCCTGGCCATGGACATTGGATGTCGTTGATAACGGGATGACATCATTGAGAGAATGATGTGATGGACAAGACCCAATCCTAAGCATAGCACAAGATCGTGTAGTTCGTTTGCTAGAGCTTTTCTAATGTCAAGTATCATTTCCTTAGACCATGAGATTGTGCAACTCCCGGATACCGTAGGAATGCTTTGGGTGTATCAAACGTCACAACGTAACTGGGTGGCTATAAAGGTGCACTACAGGTATCTCCGAAAGTGTCTGTTGGGTTGGCACGAATCGAGACTAGGATTGGTCACTCCGTATGACGGAGAGGTATCTCTGGGCCCACTCGGTAATGCATCATCATAATGAGCTCAATGTGACTAATGAGTTAGCCACGGGATCATGCGTTACGGAACGAGTAAAGCGACTTGCCGGTAACGAGATTGAACGAGGTATTGGGATACCGACGATCGAATCTCGGGCAAGTAACATACCGATAGACAAAGGGAATTGTATACGAGATTGATTGAATCCCCGACATCGTGGTTCATCCGATGAGATCATCGTGGGACATGTGGGAGCGAATATGGGTATCCAGATCCTGCTATTGGTTATTGGCCGGAGAGGGGTCTCGGTCATGTCTGCATGGTTCCCGAACCCGTAGGGTCTACACACTTAAGGTTCGGTGACGCTAGAGTTGTTATGGGAAATAGTATGTGGTTACCGAAGGTTGTTCACAGTCCCGGATGAGATTCCAGACATGACGAGGGACTCCGGAGTGGTCTGGAGGTGAAGATCGATATATTGGACGAAGGGTATTGGAGTACGGAATTGTTCTGGGAGTACCGGGTGACGACCAGCGTGACTGAAAGGTGTTTCGGAGGCCCCGGCAAGCGTTGGGGGGCCTTATGGGCCAAGGGGAGGGGGGCACACCAGCCCACTAAGGGGCTGTGCGCCCCTCCCAACCCCTCTCACGTAACGTGGAGAGGTGGGGGCGCCTCCCCTAGGGCAGCCACCCCTCCCGGCTTGGGTGGCAAGTTTCCCAGGGGTGGGGGCGCCCAAACCCATCTAGGGTTTCCCCTGTGGCCGCTGCCCCTCCCCTAGGGAACCCTAGGGCGCCTCCTCCACCCCCTTCCCCTATATATAGTGAGGGAGAGAGAGGGCAGCCGCACGCCTGGCCTGGCGCAGCCCTCTCCTCCTCCAACTCCTCCTCCTCCTCCGTAGTGCTTAGCGAAGCTCTGCCGGAGAACCACGAGCTCCATCGCCACCACGCCGTCGTGCTGCTGGAGTTCTCCCTCAACTTCTCCTCTCCCCTTGCTGGATCAAGAAGGAGGAGACGTCCCCGGGCTGTACGTGTGTTGAACGCGGAGGCGCCGTCCTGTCGGCGCTAGATCGGATCTTCCGCGATTTGAATCGCCGCGAGTACGACTCCATCAACCGTGTTCTTGTAAACGCTTCCGCTTAGCGATCTTCAAGGGTATGAAGATGCACTCCCTCTCCCTCGTTGCTAGCATCTCCTAGATTGATCTTGGTGACACGTAGGAAAATTTTGAATTATTGATACATTCCCCAACAGCACCTACACAAACAAATAAGAACCTCGCAACCAACGCGATAAAGGGGTTGTCAATCCCTTCACGGTCACTTACGAGAGTGAGATCTGATAGATATGGTAAGATAATATTTTTGGTATTTTTATGATAAAGAGAAATAAAGATGCAAAGTAAAATAAACGGCACAAGAAATAGCTAAGTGTTGGAAGATTAATATGATGGAAAATAGACCCGGGGGCCATAGGTTTCACTAGTGGCTTCTCTCAAGAGCATAAGTATTACGGTGGGTAAACGAATTACTGTCGAGCAATTGATAGAATTGAGCATATTTATGAGAATATCTAGGTATGATCATGTATATAGGCATCACGTCCGTGACAAGTAGACTGAAATGATTCTGCATCTACTACTATTACTCCACACATCGACCGCTATCCAGCATGCATCTAGAGTATTAAGTTCATAAGAACAGAGTAATGCTTTAAGCAAGATGACATGATGTAGAGGGATAAACTCATGCAATATGATATAAACCCCATCTTTTTATCCTCGATGGCAACAATACAGTCGTTTCCCTTGATGTCACTGGGATCGAGCACCGCAAGATTGAACCCAAAGCTAAACACTTCTCCCATTGCAAGTAAGATCAATCTAGTAGGCCAAACCAAACTGATAATTCGAAGAGATTTGCAAAGATAACCAATCATATTTAAAAGAATTCAGAGGAGATTCAAATATTGTTCATAGATAAACTTGATAATAAACCCACAATTCATCGGATCTCGACAAACACACCGCAAAAGAAGATTACATCGAATAGATCTCCAAGAAGATCGAGGAGAACTTTGTATTGAGATCCAAAGAGAGAGAAGAAGCCATCTAGCTAATAACTATGGACCCGAAGGTCTGAGGTAAACTACTCACACATCATCGGAGAGGCTATGGTGTTGATGTAGAAGCCCTCCGTGATCAATGCCCCCTCCGACGGAGCGTCGGAAAAGGCCCCAAGATGGGATCTCAAGGGTACAGAGAGTTGCGGCGGTGGAAATAGGGTTTTGGCTCCGTATATGATGTTTCCAGGGTATATGGGTATATATAGGAGGAAGAAGTACGTCCGTGGAGCAACGAGGGGCCCACGAGGGTGGAGGGCGCGCCCAGGGGGTAGGCGCCCCCCGCCTCGTGCCCTCCTCGTTGATTGCTTTACGTAGACTCCAAGTCCTCTGGATCACGTTTGTTCCTAAAATCACATTCCCGAAGGTTTCATTCCATTTGGACTCCGTTTGATATCCTTTTCCTTCGAAACACTGAAATAGGCAAAAAACAACAATTTGGGCTGGGCTTCCTGTTAATAGGTTAGTCCCAAAAATAATGTAAAAGTGTATAATAAAGCCCAATAAACATCCAGAACATAATATAATATAGCATGGAACAATAAAAAATTATAGATACATTGGAGACGTATGACCAACTATACCATGCTCCATTAAAAGAAACTATGTTAAAACTGCTTTATGTGATCTTGGAGCCGGTGTTAGTGTTATGCCTCTCTCTTTATATCGTAGACTTGATTTGAATAAGTTGACACCTACTGAAATATCTTTGCAAATGGCCGATAAATCAACTGCTATACCTGTCGGTATTTGTGAGGATGTGCCTGTTGTGGTTGTAAACGTTACTATTTTACCGGACTTTGTTATTCTTGATATTCCCGAGGACGATAGTATGTCTATTATTCTTGGTATACCCTTTTTGAATACTGTAGGGGCTGTTATTGATTGCAACAAAGGCAATGTCACTTTTCATGTTAATGGTAACGAGCATACGGTACACTTTCCGAGGAAACAACCTCAAGTCCACAGTATCTTATCTATTGGAAAAATTCCAACGATTACTATTGGAAGTTTTGAATTTCCTCTTCCTACTGTCAAGAAGAAATATGATATTCTTATTATTGGGGACGTGCATATCCCCGTTGAGGTAACCTAGTGCTATTCGAAAATTCTCCGGTTTCATGCGATTCGGAATGAGTTTGTTAACAAGACTTGATCAACCTTGTTAGTGGATTCCTTTTGATGAGCATGAGATGGATGAAGTTAGAAAGCACAACTATCTGTACCCTCCTTTTACTTTCTGTTATTTAGATGAAATAAAGCAAATATAGTATTTTCTGTCTGTTTTCTGAATTATCCTTGCAATAAAAAATACCCCAAAAATAAAAGTTCTCCAAATGCCCTGAAATTGAAATATGATTTTTTGTAGAATATCTAAGAATATCTGGCACTGAGAACACACCAGAGGGGGCAACCACCTGGCCACGAGGGTGCAGGGCGCGCCCTACCCCCTGGGCGCGCCCCTGCCTCGTGGGCCCCTCGTGGCCCCCCTCCACTTATTCTTGCACCCACACACTTCGTCTTTCTCCAGAAAAATCACTCCATAGCTCAAACTCGTGTTCTTGCTCATCTTACTGCCATTTTCGATCTCCTTGCTCAAAGCCCCTTTCACAATCTGCTTTGGGGGATTGTTCTTCGGTATGTGACTCCTCCAATGGTCCAATTAGTTTTTGTTCTAGTGCTTTATTTATTGCAAATTTTTGCTGCTTAGGTGACCCTGTTCTTGAGCTTGCATGTCAAATTTATTTGGTCCCAAGTAGTTCTAATGCATGATATAGTCTCTAGGCACTTGTGGGAGTAGTTTCTATCAATCTTGTTGAGTCTGGTTCACCTTTATTTTGAGTCACTAAAAATTTCAAAAAAAATTCAGAGGAAGAAATATGTTTAGGAAAATGTACCAAGGTGGTTCCTCAAAGAAGCAAGGACCCAGGCCCGTGATACGTGAGCCGGACTATGAACTACCGAGGGAAGCTCAAGTGCGGCCTTGTGAATGGCCGTCAGAAGATTTTATGGTCCAAGCAGGCATTAAGGAGGAATTTGACGCATATGTGCGTAATGCTGAACTTGAGGGCTTCGTGTCAGATAAGTGCCCCCAATATTATTACCTAACTGTCCTATTTGATCTTTATGATAAATCTTAAACCATGGACTTAGAAGATTTTAATACTGCTTGTAAACTCCCGCAGTGGGGTAATGTTAGTGAACCTCGCAAATCTGAATTTAAAGATTTTCTTGCTAGTAACACTGTGGGGGAATCTAGAGAAATAACACAGGCTACCATAGGAAGCATTCACTTTCCTGCCATACATTATTTTGCTCTCTTTATAGGTAGATGCATTAACGACAAGGATGAGGCATGTCACATATGTGTCCCAGATCTTAGTGTTCTCAAGAGTGATGTATTAGGAGATAAACAATATAACTTGGGGGCCATTGTTGCACGTAGGTTGCATCATAACAGTATTAGTGGAGATTTGTTTGGTGGAATTTATGCAACCCATTTAGGTAATTATCTTGAGATACCCATACATGAAAATGATATGGAATTGCCTCCTGCTTATTTAGATTATAATGCCATGGTTCGCCATCAGTTTGTTGAGAGGAATGGACAGTTCCTCCAATACCGACTAATCTTTGACAGACGTCGCACTGTCCATGTTGCTCTCCCCGCTCCTGCTTTCTTTGACTTTCAGGCAAAAGGGAGATATGTTATAACCAGGGAGGAGGCGAACGAGTACGAGAGGAGGACGGAGGCAGCTCGCCTGCGATGGAATTACTCACGCACGGCGGTGAGCATCATGAAATTGGTGATGGAGGATGGTTTATGATGACGACGGCGATGGATTCCCCTCTCCGGAGCCCCGAACGGACTCCAGATCAGCCCTCCCGAGAGGTTTTAGGGCTTGGCGGCGGCTCCGTATCGTAAAACGCGATGAATCCTTCTCTCTGATTTTTTCTCCCCGAAAGTGAATATATTGAGTTGGAGTTGAGGTCGGTGGAGCGTCAGGGGGCCCACGAGGTAGGGGGCGCGCCCCCCACCCTCGTGGACAGGGTGTGGGCCCCCTGACGTGGATTTTTCTTCCAGTATTTTTCTTATTTTCCAAATAGATATTCCGTGGAGTTTCAGGTCATTCCGAGAACTTTTGTTTCTGCACATAAATAACACCATGGAAAGTATGCTGAAAACAGCGTCAGTCCGGGTTAGTTCCATTCAAATCATGCAAGTTAGAGTCCAAAACAAGGGCACAAGTGTTTGGAAAAGTAGATACGACGGAGACGTATCAACTCCCCCAAGCTTAAACCTTTGCTTGTCCTCAAGCAATTTAGTTGATAAACTGAAAGTGATAAAGAAAAACTTTTACAAACTCTGTTTGCTCTTGCTGTTGTAAATATGTAAAGCCAGCATTCAAGTTTTCAGCAAAGATTATGACTAACCACATTCGCAATAACTCTTAGGTCTCATGTTTACTCATATCAATGGCATAATCAACTAGCGAGCCATAATAATAAATCTCGGATGACAACACTTTCTCAAAACAATCATGATATGTTATAATAAGATGGTATCTCGCTAGCCCTTTCTGGGACCGCAAAACATAAATGCAGAGCACCTTTAAAGATCAAGGACAGACTATACATTGTAATTCATGGTAAAAGAGATCCAGTCATAGTCATACCCAATATAAATTAATAGTAATGGATGCAAATGACAGCAGCGCTCTCCAGCTAGTGCTTTTAATAAGAGGGTGATGACTCAACATAAAAGTAGATAGATAGGCCCTTCGTAGAGGGAAGCAGGGATTTGTAGAGGTGTCAGAGCTCGATTTTGAAATAGAGATAAATAATATTTTGAGCGGCATACTTTCATTGTCAACATAACAACCAAGAGATGGCGATATCTTCCATGCTACACACATTATAGGCGGTTCCCAAACAGAATGGTAAAGTTTATACTCCCCCTCCACCAACAAGCATCAATCCATGGCTTGCTCGAAACGATGAGTGCCTCCAACTAACAACAGTTCCAGGGGGAGTTTTGTTTGCAATTATTTTGATTTAGTTTGCATAAAGCATGGGACTGGGCATCCCGGTGACCAGCCATTTTCTCGTGAATGAGAAGCGGAGTCCACTCCTCTTGAGAATAACCCGCCTAGCATGGAAGATAAGGGCAGCCCTAGTTGATACATGAGCTATTCGAGCATACAAAACAGAATGTTTATTTGAAGGTTTGGAGTTTGGCACATACAAATTTACTTGGAACGGCAGGTAGATACCGCATATAGGAAGGTATAGTGGACCCATATGGAATAACTTTGGGGTTTAAGGGATTGGATGCACAAGCAGTATTCCCGCTTAGTACAGGTGAAGGCTAGCAAAAGACTGGGAAGCGACCAACTAGAGAGCGACAACAGTCATGAACATGCATTAAAATTAATAAACATTGAGTACAAGCATGAGTAGTATATAATCCACCATGAACAGAAATATCGTGAAGGCTATGTTGATTTTGTTTCAACTACATGTGTGAAAATGTGGCAAGTCGAGTCACTGAAATCATTCAAAGGAGGATACCACCCCATCATACTACATCACAACCATTTTAATAGCATGTTGGCACGCAAGGTAAACCATTATAACTCATAGCTAATCAAGCATGGCATAAGCAACTATGATCTCTAATTGTCATTGCAAACATGTTTATTCATAATTGGCTGAATCGGGAACGATGAACTAATGATATTTACAAAAACTAGAGAGGTCGAGTTCATACCAGCTTCTCTCATCTCAGTCAGTCCATCATACATCGTCATAATTGCCTTTCACTTGCATGACCGAATGATGTGAAAATAATAAGAGTGCACGTGCATTAGACTAAGCTGGAATCTGCGAGCATTCAATAAACAAGAGAAGACAAGGCAACATGGGCTCTTGGTTAAATAAACAATAATGCATATAAGAGCCACTTCAAAAATTTCATTATGGTCTTCTCCTATCGACCCCCAAAGAAAAGAAATAAAACTATTTACACGGGAAAGCTCCCAGCAAGCAAAATAAGAACGGGAAATCTTTTTGGGGTTTCTTTTTAATTATTACTACTATAGCAAGAAAAGTAAACTAACTAAAAGCTATTACTAATTTTTTCTTGTTTTTCCTAAGGTTTAACAAACACACAAAAAGAAAGCGAGAAAAGAAAATAAACTAGCATGGATATTACAGTGAAAAAGTATGAGCACCGACATCTAGCAATGAGTGTGTGTGAACATAAATGTAATGTCGGTGGGAAATACGTACTCCCCCAAGCTTAGGCTTTTGGCCTAAGTTGGTTCATTGCCACGGATGGCCTGGCGGATATCCATAGTTGTAGCTGGGGTCATACTGAAGTGCGGCAGTTATTGCCTCCTGAGCTGAGCGTGGCGGTGAGCTGCCTCCGCCCTCTTCTCGTACTCATCTGCCTCCTCTCTGGTAATAACATATCTTCCTTTTGCCTGATAATCAAAGAAGGCAGGAGCAGGGAGAGTAATACGGACAGCACGACGTTTGTCAAAGATTAAGCGATACCGGAGAGGTGATTCATTCCTCTCGATAAAATGGTGGTGGACCATAGCATTATAGTCTAAATAAGTAGGAGGCAACTCAATATCATCCTCACGAATGTCCACACCAAGAAAATCAGCTAAGCGGGTTGCATAAATTCCTCCAAAGAAATCTCCATTAAATCTATTATGATGCAACCTACGTGCAACAATGGCTCCCAAGTTATAAGTTTTCTCTCCTAACACAGCACTCCTAAGAATACTGAGATCAGGGACACACATGTGACATGCTTCATCTTTACCATTTATGCACCTACCTATGAAGAGAGAAAATAATGTATAGCAGGAAAATGAATGCTCCCTATGGTAGCTTGTGCTATATCTCTAGATTCCCCCACAGTTATACTAGCAAGAAAATTTCTAAACTCAGGTTTGCGGGGCTCACTAGCACTACCCCATTGTGGAAGTTTGCAAGTAGTGGTAAAATCCTCTAAGTCCATAGTATAAGATTTTTCATAGAGATCAAACAGGACAGTTGGAGAATTACGTGAAGATGAAAATTCAAACCTCCTCACAAATGAACTAGTGAGATAGTGGTATTGCCGTCACTTCTCTGCCTCGAAGCTCACAAGATCAGCATTACACAAATATGCGTTAAATTCTTCCTTGATTCCCGCTCGATCCATAAAGTTTTCTGAAGGCCATTCACAAGGCCGCACTGGAGCGTCCCTTGGTGGCTCATCGTCAGCATCACGCATTGCAAGCCTGGGTCCTTGCTTCCTTGAAGAACCACCTTGGAACATTTTCCTAAGCATATGTCTTCCTCTGAATAATTTCTGAAATTTTTAGTAACTTCAAAATAAAAGTGAACCAAGCTCAACAAAATTGATAGCAACTACTCCTACCAGTGCCTAGAGCCCATATCAAGCATTAGAACTACTTGGAACCATATAAATTTGACATGCAAGCTCAAGAACATGGTCACCTAGGCAACACAAATTTGCAATGAATAAAGCACTAGAACAAAAACTAATTGGACCAATGGAGGAGTCACATACCAAGGAACAATCTCCCCAAGCAGTTTTGTGAGAGGTGCTTTGAGAAAGGAGATCGAAAATCGCAGCAAAATGAGCTAGAACTCGTGCTTGAGCTGGATGGTGATTTTTTGGGAGGAAGAAGGAGTGTGTGGGTGCAGGAATAAGTGGAGGGGAGCCACCATGGGCCCACGAGGCGGGGGGCGCGCCCAGGGGGGTAGGGCGCGCCCTCCACCCTCGTGGCCAGGTGCTTGCCCCTCCTGCTGTGTTCTCAGTGCCAGATATTCTCAATAATTCTAGAAAAAATCATATTCCATTTTCAGGGCATTTGGAGAACTTTTATTTAAGGGGTATTTTTATATTGCACGGATAAATTAGTAAACAGACAGAAAAATACTATTTTTACTTTATTTCAACTAAATAACAGAAAGTAGAAAGAGGGTACAGAAGGTTGTGTCTTCTAGTTTCATCCATCTCATGATCATCAGAAAGAATCCACTAACAAGGTTGATCAAGTCTTGTTAACAAACTCATTCCGAATAACATGGAACCGGAGAAATTTCGAAAAACACTATGTTACCTCAACGGGGATATGCACATCCCCTATAATAAGAGTATCATATTTCTTCTTGACAGTAGGAAGAGGAAATTCAAAACCTCCAAAAATAATCGATGGAATTTTTGCAATAGAATTTATACCATGAACTTGAGGTTGTTTCCTCGGAAAGTGTACCATATGCTCATTGCCATTAACGTGAAAAGTGACATTGCCTTTGTTGCAATCAATAACAGCCCCTGCAGTATTCAAAAAAGGTCTTCCAAGAATAATAGACATACTATCGTCCTCGGGAATATCAAGAATAACAAAGTCTGTTAAAATAGTAACGTTTGCAACCACAACAGGCACATCCTCACAAATACCGACAGGTATAGCAGTTGATTTATCAGCCACTTGCAAAGTTATTTCAGTAGGTGTCAGCTTGTTCAAGTCAAGTCTACAATATAAAGAGAGAGGCATAGCACTAACACTGGCTCCAAGATCACATAAAGCAGTTTTAACATAGTTTCTTTTAATGGAGCATGGTATAGTTGGTACTCCTGGATCTCCAAGTTTCTTTGGTATTCCACCCTTAAAAGTATAATTAGCAAGCATGGTGGAAATTTCAGCTTCCGGTATCTTTCTTTTATTAGTAACAATATCTTTCATGTACTTAGCATAAGGATTCATTTTGAGCATATCAGTTAATCGCATACGCAAAAAGATAGGTCTAATCATTTCAGCAAAGCGCTCAAAATCCTCATCATCCTTTAACCCAAGGTTCTCTTTCTTTACCATGTTTCTTAGCAACAAAGTCTCTCTTATCATAACGTTGATTCTTTGATTGTGGGTTATCAAGATCAACAGCATGTTCAGTTTCTACATCATTATCATTACTAGGTTGAGCATCATCATGAACATCATCATTAGTATTTTCACTAGGCTCATGTTCATTACCAGATTGTGTTTCAGCATCAGAAATAGATATATCATTTGGATTCTCAGGTGGTTCAGCAATAGGTTCACTAGAAGCATGCAAAGTCCTATCATTTTTCTTTTTCTTATTTTTAGAAGGACTAGGTGCATCAATATTATTTCTCTGAGAATCTTGCTCAATTCTCTTAGGGTGGCCTTCAGGATACAAAGGTTCCTGAGTCATCTTACCAGTTCTAGTAGCCACTCTAACAGCATAATCATTTTTCTTAATATTCATTTCATTGAGCAAATCATTTTGAGCTTTAAGTACTTGTTCTACTTGAGTGGTAACCATAGAATCATGTTTACTAATGAGTTTAAGTTCACCTTTAACATTAGCCATGTAATTACTCAAGTGCTCAAGCGTATCGGAATTGTATTTCAATTTTCTACAGAAATAAGCATTGAAGTTTTCTTGTTTGACAATAAAATTATCAGACTCTTCTAAGCATTGTCTAGCAGACTTATAGTGAGGAATATCACCTTCATCAAATCTATAGAGAGAATTTACCTTTACTACCTGTGTCGGGTTATCAAGACCATGAGTTTCTTCAATAGGAGGTAAATTCTTAACATCTTCAGCTTTAATACCCTTTTCTTTCATAGATTTCTTTGCCTCTTGCATATCTTCAGGACTGAGAAATAGAACACCCCTCTTCTTCGGAGTTGGTTTAGGAATAGGCTCAGGAATTGGCTCGGGAAGTGTCCAATTATTTTCATTTGTCAACATATTATTCAATAGAATTTCAGCTTCATCTGGTGTTCTTTCCCTGAAAACAGAACCAGCACAACTATCCAGGTAATCTCCGGAAGCATCGGTTAGTCCATTATAAAAGATATCAAGTATTTCATTTTTCTTGAGAGGATGATCAGGCAAAGCATTAAGTAACTTGAGAAGCCTCCCCCAAGCTTGTGGGAGACTCTCTTCTTCAATTTGCATAAAATTATATATTTCCCTTAAAGCAGCTTGTTTCTTATGAGCAGGGAAATATTTAGCAGAGAAGTAATAAATCATATCCTGGGGACTACGCACACAACCAGGATCAAGAGAATTAAACCATATCTTAGCATCACCCTTTAATGAGAACGGAAATATTTTAAGGATATAGAAGTAGCGAGACCTCTCATCATTTGTAAACAGGGTGGCTATATCATTTAATTTAGTAAGATGTGCCACAACAGTTTCAGATTCATAGCCATGAAAAGGATCAGATTCAACCAAAGTAATTATATCAGGATCAACAGAGAATTCATAATCCTTATCAGTAACACAGATAGGTGAAGTAGCAAAAGCAGGGTCAGGTTTCATTCTAGCATTAAGAGATTGCTGCTTCCATTTAACTAATAACCTCTTGAGCTCATAACTATCTTTGCAAGCTAAAATAGCTAAAGCAGCTTCTTTTTCAAAAACATAACCCTCAGGAATAACAGGCAAGTCTTCATCATCACTTTCATCTATATAATCAGTTTCAATTATTTCTTTCTCTCTAGCCCTAGCAATTTGTTCATCAAGAAATTCACTAAGGGGCACAGTAGTGTCAAGCATAGAAGTAGTTTCATCATAAGTATCATGCATAGCAGAAGTGGCATCATCAATAACATGCGACATACCAGAACGAATAGCAGAAGCAGGTTTAGGTGTCGCAAGCTTACTCAAAACAGAAGGTGAATCAAGTGCAGAGCTAGATGGCAGTTCCTTACCTCCCCTCGTAGTTGAGGGATAAATTGTTGTCTTAGCATCTTTCAAGTTCTTCATAGTGACCAGCAGATATAAATCCCAAGTGACTCAAAGAATAGAGCTATGTTCCCCGGCAACGGCGCCAGAAAATAGTCTTGATAACCCACAAGTATAGGGGATCGCAACAGTTTTCGAGGGTAGAGTATTCAACCCAAATTTATTGATTCGACACAAGGGGAGCCAAAGAATATTCTCAAGTATTAGCAGTTGAGTTGTCAATTCAACCACACCTGGATAACTTAATATCTGCAGCAAAGTATTTAGTAGCAAAGTAATTTAATAGTAGTGGTGACGGTAACAAAGGTAACAGTAGCAAAAGTAATATTTTTGGTGTTTTGTAGTGATTGTAACAGTAGCAACGGAAAAGTAAATAAGCGAAGAACAATATATGAAAAGCTCGTAGGCATTGGATCGGTGATGGAAAATTATGCCGGATGCGGTTCATCATGTAACAATCATAACATAGGGTGACATAGAACTAGCTCCAATTCATCAATGTAATGTAGGCATGTATTCCGAATATAGTCATACATGCTTATGGAAAAGAACTTGCATGACATCTTTTGTCCTACCCTCCCGTGGCAGCGGGGTCCTAATGGAAACTAAGGGATATTAAGGCCTCCTTTTAATAGAGTACCGGAACAAAGCATTAGCACATAGTGAATACATGAAATCCTCAAACTATGGTCATCACCGGGAGTGGTCCCAATTATTGTCACTTCGGGGTTGCCAGATCATAACACATAGTAGGTGACTATAGACTTGCAAGATAGGATCAAGAACTCACATATATTCATGAAAACATAATAGATTCAGATCTGAAATCATGGCACTCGGGCCCTAGTGACAAGAATTAAGCATAGCAAAGTCATAGCAACATCAATCTCAGAACATAGTGGATACTAGGGATCAAACCCTAACAAAACTAACTCGATTACATGATAGATCTCATCCAACCCATCACCGTCCAGCAAGCCTACGATGGAATTACTCACGCACGGCGGTGAGCATCATGAAATTGGTGATGGAGGATGGTTGATGATGACGACGGCGACAGATTCCCCTCTCCGGAGCCCCGAACGTACTCCAGATCAGCCCTCTCGAGAGGTTTTAGGGCTTGGTGGCAGCTCCGTATCGTAAAACGGGATGAATCCTTCTCTCTGATTTCTCTCTCCCCAAAAGTGAATATATGGAGTTGGAGTTGAGGTCGGTGGAGCGTCAGGGGGCCCACGAGGTAGGGGGGCGCGCCCCCCACTCTCGTGGATAGGGTGTGGGCCCCCTGACGTGGATTTTTCTTCCAGTATTTTTCTTATTTTCCAAATAGATATTCCATGGAGTTTCAGGTCATTCCGAGAACTTTTGTTTCTGCACATAAATAACACCATGGAAAGTCTGCTGAAAACAGCGTCAGTCTGGGTTAGTTCCATTCATATCATGCAAGTTAGAGTCCAAAACAAGGGCAAAAGTGTTTGGAAAAGTAGATACGACGGAGACGTATCAGCCACCGTTACCGTTACTTCCATACTACTTTGCTACTAAATACTTTGCTGCAGATATTAAGTTTTCTAGGTGTGGTTAAATTGACACTCAACTGCTAATACTTGAGAATATTCTTTGGCTCCCCTTGTGTCGAATCAATAAATTTGGGTTGAATACTCTACCCTCGAAAACTGTTGCGATCCCCTATACTTTTGGGTAATCAGAGAGGAGCAGCCAAAGGAGGCGCCCAAGTAGGAGGAATCCTACTTGGGGTCCCTCCCAAGCCGCGCCCCACCTTTCCTTATTTGGAGTGCGAGGAAAGGTGGGGGAGGGTGGCGCCCCCCTTTCCTTTCTCCCATGAGAGGGAAAAGGCAGGAGGGGCTAGGCCTCCTCATTTTCCTTCCCTAGGGTTGGCCAAACAAGGGAAGAGGTGCACCAGCCCCCTTGTGGGCTAGTCTGTCCCCTCCTTTGGCCCATAAGGCCCATAACTTGACGGGGGGGGGGGGGGGGCTCGGAACCCCTTCCGGTGACCCGATTCCTTCTCGGTACGTCCCGAAACACTTCCGGTGTCCAAATACCATCGTCCTATATATCAATCTTTACCTCTCGACCATTTCAAGACTCCTCGTCATGTCTGTGATCTCATCCGGGACTCCGAACAACATTCGGTCACCAAAACATATAACTCATATAACACTATATCGTCAATGAACATTAAGTGTGCGGACCCTACGGGTTCGAGAACTATGTAGACATGACCGAGACACCTATCCGGTCAATAACCAATAGCGGAACCTGGATGCTCCTACATATTCTATGAAGAAGGGTCGAACCATTATGACAACATACATAATTCGCTTTGTCCATCGGTATGTTACTTGCCCGAGATTCGATCGTTGGTATCTTCATACCTAGTTCAATCTTGTTACCGGCAAGTCTCTTTACTAGTCCCGTAATACATCACCTTGTGACTAACTCCTTAGTCATTTGCTTGCAAGCTTATGATGTGTATTACTGAGAGAGCCCAGAGATACCTCTTCGATAATCGGAGTGACAAATCCTAATCTCGATCTATGCCAACTCAACAAACACCTTCAGATATACCTGTAGAGCATCTTTATGATCACCCAGTTATGTTGTGACGTTTGATAGCATACAATGTATTCCTCCGGTATCCGGGAGTTGCATAATCTCATAGTCAAAGGAATATGTATTTGACATGAAGAAAACAATAGCAATAAGCTGAACAATCAT
The DNA here is from genome assembly GCF_018294505.1 of Triticum aestivum. Classification (NCBI taxonomy): domain Eukaryota; kingdom Viridiplantae; phylum Streptophyta; class Magnoliopsida; order Poales; family Poaceae; genus Triticum; species Triticum aestivum. The sequence goes on along the minus strand of NC_057796.1, from coordinate 402,784,760 downwards.
TATGTTAAGCTAACGAATGGGTCTTGTCCATCGCATCATTCTCCTAATGATGTGATCCCGTTATCAAATGACAACACATGTCTATGGTTAGGTGATGTCTACTATGCAACTTTATCCTTGTAGACGTTGTTGGGCCTCCAAGTGCAGAGTTTTGTAGGACAGTAGCAAATTTCCCTCAAGTGGATGACCTAAGGTTTATCAATCCGTGGGAGGCGTAGGATGAAGATGGTCTCTCAACCCTGCAACGAAATAACAAAAAGTCTCTTGTGTCCCCAACACACCCAATACAATGGCAAATTGTATAGGTGCACTAGTTCGACGAAGAGATGGTGATACAAGTGCAATATGGATGGTAGATATAGGTTTTTGTAATATGAAAATATAAAAACAGCAAGGTTACTAGTAACAAAAGTGAGCAAAAACGGTATTGCAATGCTTGGAAACAAGGCCTAGGGCTCATACTTTCACTAGTGAAAGTTCTCTCAACAATGATAACATAATTAGATCATATGGCAATCCCTCAATGTGCGACAAAAGTCACTCCAAAGTTCCTATCGCGGAGAACATAAGATGAAATTGCTTGTAGAGTAAGAAACCACCTCAAAGTTATTCTTTCCGATCAATCCATTGAGCTATTCTTATAAGTGTCACAAATAGCCCTAGAGTTCATAGTAAAATAACACCACATGACACACATCAATCAACCCTAATGTCACCTAGATACTCCAATATCACCACAAGTATCCGTGGGTCAACTATACGATATGCATCAAACAACTTCAGATTCATAATATTCAATCCAACACAAAGAACCTCAAAGAGTGCCCCAAGATCCCTACCGGAGAAACAAGGACGAAAACATGCATCAACCCCTATGCATAGATTACCCCAATGTCACCTCAGGAATCCGCGAGTCGAGTGCCAAAACATACATCAAGTGAATCAATAGAATACCCCGTTGTCACCACGGGTATCACATGCAAGACATACATCAAGTGTTCTCAAATCCATAATAGTATTCAATCTGATAATAGTGAAACCTCAAAGGTAAAACTCAATTGATCACAAGAAGATGGAGGAGGAGAAACACCATATGATCCAACTATAATAACAAAGCTCGCGGTACATCAAGATTGTGCCAAATCAAGAACACGAGAGAGAGAGAGAGAGAGAGAGAGAGAGAGAGAGAAAGAGAGAGAGAGAAAGATCAAACACATAGCTACTGGTACATACCCTCAGCCCCGAGGGTGAACTACTCCCTCCTCGTCATGGAGACCGCCAGGATGATGAAGATGGCCATCGGTGATGGTTTCCCCCTCCGGCAGGGTGCCGGAACGGGCTCCCGATTGGTTTTTCGTGGCTACAAAGGCTCGTGGCAGCGGAACTCCCGATCTAGGTTCTTTTCTGGAGGTTTTGGGATTCATAGGAAGTGCTGGCATCGGGAACAAGTCAAGGGGGCCCACGAGGCGACAACAAGGATGGGGGGCGCGCCCTAGGGGGGGCGCCCTCCACCCTTGTGGTGGCCTCGAGACTCTTCTCTGATATCTTTTTGTTTCAGTATTTTTTATATTTTCCAAAAATATTCTCCGTAAATTTTCAGGTCAATTGGACTCCGTTTGATATTTCTTTTCTGTGAAACTCAAAACAAGAAAAAAAATAGAAACTGGCACTGGGCTCTAGGTTAATAGGTTAGTCCCAATAATCATATAAAATAGCATATAAATGCATATAAAAATCCAAGATAGATAATATAATAGCATGGAACAATAAAAAATTATAGATACGTTGGAGACGTATCATTAGGAAACCTTAACCATCTTTGATCAACGAGCTAGTCTAGTAGAGGCTTACTAGGGACACGATATTTGTTTATGTATTCACATGTGTATTTAAGTTTCCGATCAATACAATTCTAGCATAAATAATAAACCTTTATCATGAATAAGGAAATATAAAATAACAACTTTATTATTGCCTCTAGGGCATATTTCCTCTAGTCTCCCACTTGCACTAGAGTCAATAATCTAGTTCACATTACCATGTGATTTAACACCAATAGTTCACATCGCCATGTGACCAAAACCCAAAGAGTTTACTAGAGTCAATAATCTACTTCACATCGCCATGTGAACTAGAACTGTGGGAGAAAATTCAGATATACGATTAATGAAAACGAAAAATAAAGGAAGTCTATATATATATGTGTGTGTGTGTGTAATAAAATAAGATATAAAGATAGGTTCAGTTTTGCATTCTTATAGAAAACATAGGTTCAGTTTTGCATTCTTATAGAAAAATAGAACTGAGTTGTGCGTCGTCTTGAAAAAACAAACATAACTTGGGCTGCTGATGTTATAGACAAGCTAGGTTGGGAGGCCCAGAGGCCGCTTGATACTTGCTGGATCCAAAAAATGTTGAAACATGTCGTGGGCTGCCCATGTTAAACAACAAAATCTAGGCCATGGACCTGGTGGGCCCGAGACTGTCAGCCTCTCGATGAACAGTTGTCTCCCGATTCCTCTTGTTTTGCTGACCATGTTGGGAACGACAGACGGCGGCGCCACGGCTAGAGCACCAAGGCGGAGGATGACGTCGAGACCTCGGACCGAACGAACCGGAGTGGGGGAAGACGCAGGTGGAGGGGAGTACGAGGGTTGACTTGTTCGGGTGCAGGGTGGGCCGGTGGAGCTGCCGCCGCCGGAGAATGTGTGGTAGTAGAGGGATGGCCTGGCCAACGACATAGGCTATGATGGCTAGCCGCTGTATAGGAAGAGGACGAAAGATTGAACAAAATAAAGAAATACAAATGGATAGGTGGTTGGTCCCATATGTCTGTGTACAAGACCTGCTGGGTCCACCTGAGGAGGGGAATATGTTGGGAGGAAGGAGATTCAAAGCACGACAGCCGAGTGAACTAGTTTTTTTTAACGGACAAGTGAACTAGTTACATATATAAGCAAATAGCCACTAAAAAAGCAAACAGGTTAATGGGTTCTTAAAAGAAATATTTCGGACAAAACAGATAATTACGACACATAGGCTAATGCATGAAACACTCAGATGATAAACGTGCTTATAAACAGATAAAGTACAACATCTAGACCTTCCTGGCACGCTTGATCATGACGCTGCGGCTGTCCGTGTACTCATCCGTTACGGGAAGTAGACACGCCCTCATGTCCAAGATCTTCCTGTACATGTCGTAGCATGCGTATGCGTCCTTGGCCGCGTAGGTTATGTAGGCTAGATTCAGAGGTACCCCACGTGTTCAGGTCCTTGGTATCGTTGTCTTCTTTCATGTTAGCGTATCAGGGGTCGATGATGGTCTCGGCGAGGTCAACCACGGAGTCCTTCTCCTGCCCGTTGCTGATGATCTTGTATTGCTTCTGGATGTCGACAAGCTTGTTGCACCAGATGGCCGAATCGTCACGTTCTTCCTTCTCTCCACCATAGCGAAGGTGCTGCCGATGAAACGGGCGAATGCTCCAGAACCTCTGATGGCCCTACAGAAGTGGTAGATGAGAACCTCGTCCCGCACACATACCTGGGTGATGGCGATCCGCTGGTCCCTGTCAGGAGATGAATGGATGGGCACAAGGTCTAGTCCTGCAACCTTGTGCTTTCTCGTCCTGTAGGTACTGCTTGAACTCGGCGAGGCAGAGCTTCACCGAGTCCGGATCATTGGTGTACATCACATTCAACTTGGTGCAGCCATAGGACTGAACGACGAACTCAAAGGGGAACTCCTTGCTGAAGTCCATATCCAGCAGGCTCACCCCTCGGATCGCCATTGGATTCTCTTCAAGTGAACGAGTGGGTAGGCGGCGGGAGTAGTTCGTTTTTCAGCTCTTGGGGAACTGGATTCAACAGTAAACTGAGTGTGTACAGGCGACAACAGTTACTACCCCTCCCTCGTCCGCTGCACGCCCGGCAGAAGATGCACCGTCGGCGCATTCAAACGCCTCCATTAAGAAACCTACTCCGACCACACGTTGGTTCACGAGCGGGTCTGTATTGGTAATGTAATAACAGGAGTTAGTGGTCACTTTACTTAAATTTAATTAGCTATAATAGAAATTTATACTTAAAACAAGAAATGAATTGGCTCGTTCTATCAGTGCCACATGATCAACATGCACAACAATTAGAATTATTATTCTCAGGACACACATGATCAGCACATTTGTCGCACTTCCACACAGATAATACTACCAAGTTTGAACTGTTTGTTATGGTTGTTTTCCTCTGCATCATCATGCCGTGTTTCCCAGCTTGCAAGATTCAGAACCAACAAATAAGATCCAAATAATAAGTACAACAAAGATGCCTACACATCTCATTGATTCCCAGCTTGCAAGATTCAGAACCAATCCATTAGAGCCTTTTGATAAAGTGAATATCAGGATTAAATCCATCTTGGCTAGCCATGTCATACCATCGAAGAACTTGGCGAATGCTCTTGACTGTCACAACATCTGTAGTTGAGTATTCCTGTTTGCACAACACAAAGAAGAAGAACATGCTTACTATAATAATGGCATTCCTTGAACTCAACCTGCAGCTCCACTCGGATGAGGCCAGCCTGGAGTTCCATGATTCAATTCATGCGCCTTTTTCTGCAGTTCACCTGAAATGAAGCAAAGATTGCATCATTCAGCTAGCAAGAAGTACTTTCTCTCGTGAGCTGGCAGGTTCTTCTTTAGTAGTTGCACTAAAGTTGAGGAGCATTAAGGTTGGCTGTCCGGCTCATGTAAGGTGCAACTATAATTTGCTTATACTTTTGTGCAGTTCCACTAAAATAAAGTGCCATTGTGGTGACAGTGACAGCTCATCTTGCAAAGGCTAATAAAATGTCACACGAGATTACCAGCAGAATTTGATAGAGATTTTGGAAACTCCAATCACCATTTTGTGCAGTTCCACCAAAATTGAGAGATGTTGCCCAAGTGACATTTTAGTTGAACTGCACAAGACACTCATTCCAAAAAAAAGTGTTTTGTGTAGTTCATCAAAAGGCCACAATAGCAACAAGGTGAAATAGATATCCCTATCTGCACAAAAACATAGAAAGTAAACAGTTGCTGATCAATAAGAATATACGAAACATATACGAAATGAAAAGAAGCATCTTAATTATGTTCATGGCAATCACGCAAGGACAGTAGAAATTTTAAAACGTCAGCAATGCTTCATGTTACCAGAAGCATTACGATCAACAATGAGATTCCTCAAATATGGGATTACTTTAATGGTGGCATTGCTTGTTTACCAGATACAGTAAATCAATAGCAGCTAAAGAGTTGGTTTAAGGGCATGGGACCATGGGGACACCAGGACACTCAGCAGCGTAAAGGAGCAACTTACTTATCATACTGGGGAAAACAACAGGAGTACCATTTGTGACACAGTTTAATTGCATCTTATCACTGGAGGCATTAGATTAACAATAACACTGGTTAGACATGTCCGTAAGGTAACAATGTGATCACTTCATTTTACATGCGCCCTTACATTAACAACAGCAAAAGGTTGGTATAAGGACATGCGACAGTGGACGCATCAGCACAATATACCTACAAGGAGGCATAAAGTGGTGATGCTGAGTTTGTTCATGCTATGTGAGGGTAGCAAATCTAATCCTGGAGACCTTTTACTATGTGAGGGCAGCAAACCTAATCCTGGAGACCTTTTACTATGTGAGGGCACCAAATCTAATCCTGGAGACCTTTTACTATGTGAGGGCAGTAAATCTAATCCTAGAGACCTTTTACTATGTGAGGGCAGCAAATCTAATCCTGAGACCTTTTACTATGTGAGGGCAGCAATTCTATGAGACCTTTTACTATGTGCGGGCAACAAATCTAATCCTGGACATACTCTGTTGACTTGTCCACCAGCCGCACTTTCTATCCTTTTTTCAACCAATAATAGATCTGTTCCTTATCCAGTTTGTACTGCGTTTTCCCATTATTTCCCTTTTCAACCAAGAGACCGGTTGGGTATCCGGTCTCCACTACTTTCACCATATTATTTCCTCTTTGAATCAAGTCCTAGATTCATGCTGCAACTTTCCCCCCTTTCTTCATTGTTTGAACAAAGTCCTAGATTCGAATGCATGAAGTAGCTTTACCTCTAATAATACTAAAAATTTAGGTGGCTCTGGAAGAGCTGATGGGAGTAGAAAAAGATGCACATGCAGACACGTGGAGAGCTAGGGCAGTAGATCAAGGCCCCTTTCGAAGAACTTATACCTAAGGGTTGATGTCTACTACACAACCTTCTTCTTGTAGACGTTGTTGGGCCTCCAAGTGGGGAGGTTTGTAGGACAGTAGCAAATTTCCCTCAAGTGGATGACCTAAGGTTTATCAATCCATGGGAGGCATAGGATGAAGATGGTCTCTCTCAAACAACCCTACAACCAAAAAACAAAGAGTCTCTTGTGTCCCCAACACACCCAATACAATGGTAAATTGTATAGGTGCACTAGTTCGGCGAAGAGATGGTGATACAAGTGCAATATGGATGGTAGATAAAGGTATTTGTAATCTGAATTTATCAAAACAGCAAGGTAACAAGCGATAAAAGTGAGCGTAAACGGTATTGCAATGCTAGGAAACAAGGCCTAAGGTTCATACTTTCACTAGTGCAAGTTCTCTCAACAATAATAACATAATTGGATCATATAACTATCCCTCAACATGAAACAAAGAGTCACTTCAAAGTCACTAATAGCGGAGAACAAACGAAGAGATTATTGTAGGGTATGAAACCACCTCAAAGTTATCCTTTTTGATCGATCTATTCAAGAGTCCGTAGTAAAATAACGCGAAGCTATTCTTTTCGTTCGATCTATCATAGAGTTCGTACTAGAATAACACCTTAAGACACAAATCAACCAAAACCCTAATGTCACCTAGATACTCCAATGTCACCTCAAGTATCCGTGGGTATGATTATACGATATGAATCACACAATCTCATATTCATCTATTCAACCAACACAAAGAACTTCAAAGAGTGCCCCAAAGTTTCTACCGGAGAGTCAAGATGAAAACGTGTGCCAACCCCTATGCATAAGTTCACAAGGTCACTAAACCCGCAAGTTGATCACAAAAACATACATCAAGTAGATCACGTGAATATCCCATTGTCACCACAGATAAACACATGCAAGACATACATCAAGTGTTCTCAAATCCTTAAAGACTCAATTCGATAAGATAACTTCAAAGGGAAAACTCAATCCATTATAAGAGAGTAGAGGGGGAGAAACATAATAAGATCCAACTATAATAGCAAAGCTCGCGATACATCAAGATCGTGCCAAATCAAGAACACGAGGGAGAGAGAGAGATCAAACACATAGCTACTGGTACATACCCTCAGCCCCGAGGGTGAACTACTCCCTCCTCGTCATGGAGAGCACCGGGATGATGAACATGGCCACCGGTGATGGATCCCCCCTCCGGCAGGGTGCCGGAACGGGTCTAGATTGGTTTTCGGTGGACTCAGAGGCTTGCGGTGGCAGAACTCCCAATCTATTCTGTTCTCCGATGTTTTTAGGGTATATGGACATATATGGGCGAAAGAAGTCGGTCAGGGGAGCCACGAGGGGCCCACGAGGGTGGGGGGCGCGCCCAGGGGGGCAGGCGCGCCTCCCTGCCTCGTGGCCACCTCGAAGCTTCCCTGACGTCTACTCCAAGTCTCCTGGATTGCTTCCGTTCCAAAAATAACTCTCCCGAAGGTTTCATTCCGTTTGGACTCCGTTTGATATTCCTTTTCTTCGAAACACTGAAATAGGCAAGAAAACAACAATTTGGGCTGGGCCTCCGGTTAATAGGTTAATCCCAAAAATAATATTAAAGTGTTTAGTAAAGCCCATAAACATCCAAAATAGATAATATAATAGCATGAATACTTCATAAATTAGAGATACGTTGGAGACGTATCAGCATCCCCTAGCTTAATTCCTGCTCGTCCTCGAGTAGGTAAATGATAAAAGAAATAATTTATGAAGTGTGAATGCTAGCAGGTGCACAAGTTTGATCAATGATATTTTCAATCACCTTTTCTAGCATCATCATATGTCATGACAGTAGCTCATCTCATAAAACTTTTCATGATCAAGTAACAAACTATTCACATGTTAAAGTATAGATCATAAACTTTCTTGAAAACTAACAAACCTCACATACTCAACTATCATTTAGTCTATGCCATCAAACAATTACAATTCATCTTATTTTCAGGAAGTGTCTATGTCAGAGCTTTGATTCAGCAAACTTCACATACTCAACTATCATTTAGTCTTTCACAATTGCTAACACTCACGCGATATTTATGGGTTCAAAGTTTTAATCAGACACTGAGAAAGATAGGGGCTTATAGATTCGCCTCCCAACCTTTTACCTCAAGGGTAATGTCAACAATAATAGTTCATGGTGCCTTACATCCAATTGGATATATATATCAGGATCTTTCCAACACAATGTGCTTGCCAAAGGATAAAATGTAAAAAGGAGAGGTGAAGATCACCTTGACTCTTGCATAAGGTATAAGACAAGAATAAAAGATAGGCCCTTCGCAGAGGGAAGCAGAGGTTGTCATGCGCTTTTATAGTTGGATGCACAAAATCTTAATGTGAAAGAATGTCACTTTATATTGCCACTTGTGATAGGGACCTTTATTATGCAGTCCGTCGCTTTTATTACTTCCACATCACAAGATCGTATAAAGCTTATTTTCTCCACACTAATAGATCATACATATTTAGAGAGCAATTTTTATTGCATGCACCGATGACAACTTACTTGAAGGATCTTACTCAATCCATAGGTAGGTATGGTGGACTCTCATGGCAATACTGGTTTAAGGGATGTTTGGAAGCAGAAGTAGTATCTCTACTTGGTGCAAAGAATTTGGCTAGCATGAGGGGAAAAGGCAAGCTCAGCATGTTGAATGATCTATGACAATATACTTTATTTCGGATATAAGAAAACATAACCCATTACGTTGTCTTCCTTGTCCAACATCAACCTTTTAGCATGTCATATTTTAATGAGTGCTCACAATACAAAAGATGTCCAAGATAGTATATTTATATGTGAAATCTCTCTTACCTCAATATTCTTTCATGAATTGTTCAAGTGACCAATACAATGTTTGCTAACCTTCAATAAATTTACCACCTCTACTTCTTATATGTGAAGTCATTACTCCCCAAGGGATAAGCATATGAAACATATATAATTTCAGATTTATGATATTCGCTCATTCAACTATTTACTCATAGGATATAAGTGAAGCACACGAGTAAATGATAAACAACTCCAAAAAGATATAAGTGAAGATCAATGAGTAGTTAAATAATTATGTAGCTATGTGAAGGCTCTCTCTCATTTAAGAATTCCAGATCTTGATATTTTATTCAAACAGCAAGCAAAAAAAATGACATTCTAAGAATAGCAAACATCATGTGAAGAAGCAAAAACTTAGGATCAACCGATACTAACCGATAGTTGTCGAAGAAGAAAGGTGGGATGCCAACCAGGGCATCCCCAAGCTTAGACACTTGAGACTTCTTGAAATATTATCTTGGGATGCCTTGGGCATCCCCAAGCTTGAGCTTTTGTGTCTTCTTAATTCCTCTCATATCACGGTCTTCCTAAATCTCAAAAGCTTCGTCCACACAAAACTCAACAAGGACTCGTAAGATAAGTTAGTATAAACCAATGTAAAAACCTTATCATACTATACTGTAGCACATCACTAAAATTATTATTCAACATTGCATACTAAATGCCTCTTCATATTTAATAGTCATATCCTCAAATAGAATCATTAAACAAGCAAACATATGCAAACAATGCAAACATAACAGCAATCTGCCTAAACAGGACAGTCTGTAAAGAATGCAGCAAGATCCATATTTCCCTAGCTCCAAAAATTATGAAAGAAAATTACCACTGTAGTAAATTTATCAGAGCTTATTATGCAAAAGGTTTCAACATTTTATCACATTCTGAATTTTCTAGGGAATTTTTGCAACAGCGGTAAACTTTCTGTTTTCAAACACCAGCATGTAGACTTGTAAAATAAGCATAGTAAAGGCTATCAATGCCGCTTTTATTGAAATAAAATATGCAAAACATTGTTCTAAATAACAGCAAGCAAATCCTAACAAAATAAATTGACGCTCCAAGCAAAACACATATCATGTGGTGAATAAAAATATAGCTCCAAGTAAAGTTACCGATGAACGAAGACGAAAGAGGGGATGCCTTCCGGGGCATCCCGAAGCTTAGGCTCTTGGTTGTCCTTGAATATCGCCTTGGGGTGCCTTTGGGCATCCCCAAGCTTAGGCTCTTGCCACTTCTTATTCCATAGTCCATAGTCCATCGAATCTTTACCCAAAACTTGAAAACTTCACAACACAAAACTCAACAGAAAACTCATAAGCTCCGTTAGTATAAGAAAATAAAACCACCACTTAGGTACCGTTGTGAACTCATTCTAAATTTATACTGGTGTTATATCTACTGTATTCCAACTTCTCTATGGTTCATACCCTCCGATACTACTCATAGATTCATGAAAATAAGCAAACAACACAATGAAAACAGAATCTGTCAAAAACAGAACAGTCTGTAGTAATCTGTATCAAACGTATACTTCTGGAACTCTAAAAATTCTGATAAAATAGGAAATCCTAAATAATTTGTTTATTGATCTACTGAAATTGGAATCAGTATTTTATCACGTTCTGGTGATTTTAAACAATTGTTTTCGTGAGCAGAAAGTTTCTGACTTTTTCGGCAAGATCAAATAAATATTATCCAAGAAGATCCTATAGGTTTCACTTGGCACAAACACTAATTAAAACATAAGAATAAATCTAACCAGAGGATCAATTATTTATTACTAAACAGGAGCAAAAAACAAAGAAAATAAAATAAAATAAAATTGGGTTGCCTCCCAACAAGCACTAACGTTTAACGCCCCTAGCTAGGCATGATGATTTCAATGATGCTCACATAAAAGATAAGAATTGAAACATAAAGAGAGCATCATGAAGAATATGACTAGTGTGACGCCCTCGATTCAATCGTACACTAATCATACACGCAAATGTGTACGATCAAGATCAAGGACTCACGGAATGATATCACAACACAACTCTAGACACAAATTAAAATAATACAAGCTTTATATTACAAGCCAGGGGCTTCGAGGGCTCGAATACATCAGCTTGAATACACAAGAGTCAGCGGAAGCAACAATATCTGAGTACAGACATGAGTTAGACAAGTTTTCCTTAAGAAGGCTAGCACAAACTGGGATACAGATCGAAAGAGGCGCTGGCCTCCTGCCTGGGATCCTCCTAAACTACTCCTGGTCGTCGTCAGCGGCCTGCACGTAGTAGAAGGCACCCTCGGTGTAGTAGGAGTCGTCATCGACGGTGGCGTCTGGCTCCTGGGCTCCAGCATCTGGTCGTCGACGGTGGATTAGGAACGCGCGGTAACAAGCAGAGACTCACGAAAGATGTGACCCCGTCGCCCCATCTCGAGGACTTGCGGCAAGGGCTAAGAATGCCCGACCACACCTCGTAATTATCTCGCGGGCACCCTCCAGGTCAACCCGTCTCCACATCACTCGCGGGTACCCCTCAGGGTCGACCCGCCTTTCCAAGTAACAGTGGTAAAGTCCAATTATCCGTGTGTCCAAACATCAAGGGGAAAACCCGAGGAATCACCCCCGGTGAATGCCACTCAATGTAATCATCAAGGTGAACGTAAGAGGAACCACCCCCCGAGGTTCACACTTGAGGGGTTGCATGACTGAGCCATATCGGAAATGGTTAAGGAGGAAATCACCCTCAATGACCACGACCGAATAGCTACACTACAGGGTTAACATCAGAAGTGCTGAAGAGGTCTCACCCTCGGCACTCGATAGTAACCCAGTAGTTTCGAGCAACTAAGGGGAAAGTGATGTGCGGTGCCAGGGCCTGGTCTTCGATCCCTTTGATTGGGTCTTCAATGATGAAGCAGGGCCAACAAGGACAAGGTGGGGGGGGTCACTGATGGATCACTAACCAACCTATACTAAGCAGTGTAGGTAAGCAGGTAGGTAACAATGAACAGGTTACAAAAGCAGGCTATGCATCATAATAGGAGCAAACAATAACAGTAGCAAAATCTAATGCAAGCATGAGAGAATGGAATGGGCGATATCGGGATGATCAAAGGGGGGGCTTGCCTGGTTGCTCTTTCAAGGAGGGGTCATCGTCGACGTAGTCGATCACCGGGGCGTCATCAGCCTCGGGGTCTACCGGAGAGAAGAGGGGGAAGAAATAGTAAATATAAGCAAACAAATGCAACGCTAAGCATGACAAGACGATAAGAAGAACTAGGGTCGACCTAACGTAGTACTACACGTTGCAGACGGAGGGGATAAACATCCGAGGATGAATTCCCGACGTTAGGTGGATTCCGGACAAAGGAAAAGAGGGGGGAAAGTTCCAAGTTCAGCATGCTAGGGGCATGTGACAGATGAACGGACCACGTATTCGGATTCGTTGGATTTATCTGAGCAACTTTCATGTAGAAAACATTTTCATCCGAGTTACAAATTATTATAAATGATTTTCTAAAGTTTTAAATGTATTCTTGGACTACTTCTATCTATTTGTTTTAATTACTAAAATAGGCAGAATACTTTTTGTACCCATTGGAAGGTAGCCAAGTGGATGACAAGTGGGGTCCTGGGACCCAGTTGACCCAGTCAACAGTTGACTGGTCAACTGTGTTATGATACAGTGGGGCCCATATGTCATTGACTAATATTTGTAACAGATTTAATTATCTAGTTAATAAGCAGTGGGGGCCCATTGTCATAGTGTAGCAACTAAGTGCTAATTAGTCCCTAATCTAATTGCAGGGCCGGCGAGAGGCATAGCCAGCCTCACGACTTGGCACCACATGCACAACACAGGAGCACTCGGCCATGGCTACGGCCACAACCGAGGCCAGTGCACGAGCAGCCAGCAGCGGCTATGGTTAGCAAGGGCAGCGACAACATAGCAGCAGCAGCTTGAGCAACAGTAGTACGCAGTCAGCAGCAACAGCAAGCAGAGCAGTAGCGGCGTTTGGAGTAGGAAACAGGAGCAGCAGCAAAGCGGATAGCGGGGCAGCGCGGCAAGCACGCGGGAGCGTGGGGCGCAGCCAGGGGGCGGCCGGC
>NC_057796.1:402766969-402770977 GCF_018294505.1 Triticum aestivum | reverse complement strand
CAGGATGAAGTCGCGGTCGATTCGCTCGATACAGGGGGGTTGACCTCGAGCTGGTCGTCGTGGGTGATGTAGCTGGGCGCAACGGAGGTCCAGGACAAGGTCCTAGTCGGCGGCGAGCTCGATGTGCACGCGGGCATCGAGGTCCATGGGGACAGTGGCGAGGCCGAGCTCGGGATCGAGGGGAGGGAAAGTGAGGCGCTAGGGTTTGTCCAGAGGGTGTTGGGTGTTCTTATCCATCGGGGAGGGTTGTCGGATGCTCAACACGGTGTCAATCGTCGGCGTGGACGGCGGGCGCGCGTCCACCACACCATGGCCTCTGTTCCCTGTACAGAGGTTGAAGGAAAAGGCCCTGGTAGTGGGCTGGGTCGTTCACTCTAGTAGAAAGAGCCCATTAGCACAGTAGCTAGTTTCCTCTTTTTCCTTTTTCTTTTACTGACATTTAGAACAACCACTATTTGCAATTAAATAAGCCATCAAATGACTTTGCAAAATTATGGAGCTTGGGCATCGAATTATATTGCAATCTTTTGTACTGACACAAAAAGTTTGGGAGACATAGGAGTTCATTTGAATTTTTCATAATAGGAAAAGTGATTAAATGGGCTGAATTGGTATTGTTTTAATTGCTATAGCCCATTTAGCATTGTGGTGATGTAGTTTTCGTTTACAATTATTTGTTATGGATTAGTTGCTAAATGGTGGACTATTTTGCAACTATATTTGTGAAATTTTAAATTTCAGTTGCAAATTAAATTTGAATTTGAATTTGATTTTCAAACAAGTGGCAACTTGCATAGTAATCACGATGACATGGCCACCATCAGGGGGATATTACTGTAGCAAGATTCTCGGGGCGTTACAAATCTCCTCCACTACAACAAATCTCGTCCCGAGATTTAAGTGGGGAAGTAAAGAGTAACTTTGGGAGAACTGACCCTTATAGGGTTAATTATCTGGTGAACAATTGAGGGAATGAGGCGGAAGTATCTCTCGAGTTGAAACTTAATAAAACATCGAGAGCAAGGTATGAAGGTACCATAAGAAGTTTCGAGCGGGCAGGCAATCGTCTGTTGCCTAATCAGAAGGCCAAAGGGGTTCGGAGCAACGAAAGGAAATATTGCGTCTGATACTAGACTAGATCATCTCTAGGACCGTGGCTCATGAAATACATACGAAGGCAAGTGCAAAGGATACTCCGGAATCAAGGATGTATAGGAGAGTCAGGTTTCGATCCTGTGGAACTGTGGGTTATGGACCCACCATGTGGTTCAAAAGTAGGAAGGACGCTGACATATTGCACGGTCATGGTAGCAAGGCATGTCAGGGGATAGCCTGTCGATTATGTTGGCAACAACGTCGGTACCAAGGGCGAGGGACGAAGAGAACCGTTTTCCTGCTCGCAAGGCGAGGCAGACCAATAGGCAAAGTTCTCGTCCATCGGTGGTTACTGAAATGTCATCAATAACAGTAACAGGGTCTTACTGACTGTGTTGTACACCGAGGTGTTTACATAAGCAGGGAAATATTACTGCATATATCATATAGATCACAAGAAAGATTCTACAAAACAATGGAAAGGAAAAATGTGATTATCGGATTAAACACTCCAATGGAAAGGAAAATGTGTTTAAACACAAGTATTAGGAGTATATCCTTCAGAAGAACAAGTAGAGTAGGATATACTTGACATGACAGCAAGTAGATATGCAAGAAGGTTGTCGATGTTAACACAAATCATCGAGAGGGCAAGGATGGTATTTATCATCATGAATTCGATTCATAACCTGGAAGAGCTCAGAATGTTGATGATGACCGTGACACATTTGTCGAGAGATTTCATGAAGATGTAATCGATCGGCGATGACATCAAGTCAAAGGAATGATGAAGCGAAAGCTTATTGGAACCACGGGTATGACACATACTCGAAATCAAGCTTGTTGTTCAAGGCGAAATGATATGACGAGGAAGATCGACGTAGGCTTAGCTCATCATTGAAAAAGGTGCTCTGGGAAGAAGGACCAGGTAGCACAGTTAAAATTTAGCACGATAATGATATAGCCGACCAGGTTAGGAATGACTTGAAGGATTATAAACTCGTAAGCAAACAAAAATTACTTAGAGTTATACAATCAAAGTGTGGAATCGATTCACTTATCGGCATTCTCGAGTGACTAACAAATCAAAACCCAGGGAAATCTGAAACCGATGAGAAGCAATACCAAAAGAAGAATCGTAGGAAGCAACATGGTTTTTTGTTATTCTCGAGGTACCGGAGGGTAATACTCGAAGGAAGGTCAAAATAGAGGTTGCGGAGATGCATTGATCTGCATAAGACAAGTGCTTTAACTTGTACGAGAAATGGAATTAAAGGGGGAACAATCATGGTCAGAACCACGGTTGCAAAGGACCAAACATAGATACCGTAAGAACTAATAATAAGGGGATTATTATATCACAAGAAGCTTCCATGATAAGATCCACATTAGGTCCATGGGCATGAATCAAAGTTCAAGGTCGACTCCCACTTCTCCAATGCATAACCTTTCATTCACTTCTCGCGTTCAATGAAGTTGTAGTGTTGAAATGTTATCTGGCAAAACACCAGAAGAGTATGACTCGTGAAATCTCTCGGGTTCACATGGATTAAGGAAAGGCATAGGTCCAACCCATAGGGGCATATTGGGAACATATACCACAAACTCCACGAGTAAAATAACACAAGCTCGAAGGCAGAGCATGGTTGAGAAGGCAGAGGATACAATTTACCAAAGGCTTTATGTATCTGAGGAAAGGCTCCAAGAGGTTCTTGAATATGAAGAATGTTGCCAGATAAAATCCAACAAAGGATCTGGCAGTCCACATTGGATCTGATGTGAGTATCGATACTCAACCAGAAGAAGAAATAATGCAAAGGCTTCGAATTATAGAAACATCTGAATAATTTGATGCTTTAAATGCAAAGAAATCATGATTTCAAAAATAGAAGATCAGAAGCAGATGCTCTGATCAAAAGATAAGTAAGTTGAATAGCCCTAGGGATACAATTGACGACAATTTGATTGGTCGAGAAACAACTCTTGGTCAAATGACGTCCAAGCCGGAAGGATGAATTCTATGATCCGACTGAGGATTGCGAGCATCCGCAACATATTGAATCAACAGACTCAAATGATAATGACAAAGGATGCCAATAAGATAACTATACTTATGGGATTTAACCATAATGCAAGAAAGTAAGAATTTCAAGAGCAATAAGCTACTAAGGATTTTCGGAAGATCGAATAGGATTTCGAAGATTTTTGTGAAACACTCAAACAACTGGGGATGGAGAATCTTCGGTAATTGAGAGGAATTATTCGTAGGGGTATTCATGTGGCAAAGAACTTCAAGGCAATTGCAGAAGGGGTTCTCGGGACAACGGACAGTATTTCGGGGCATCTTTTAGAAACAAGAGCAACTAGGGACAAAGGTATGAACGGCTACTGTATGTACTTACACTAAAAAAAAGACACATCCGTGACATTTTGGGCTGAACGAAAATTTTGTCTGTCATACATATGACACTTCTATGACGATAATTGTGACAAAACCCGGTATCATCATAGATGTGGTGGGCTCCTACTTCTATGACAAAAAACCATGACAGAAAATGGGCTTTTCGTCCTGGGCGGGGCCGGAGACGCAGCTGCATGACATTCTTTGGGCTGTCCATGACGGAAAAAACCGTGGTAGAAGCGAGGGGGAGGAAAATTTCGGGGAGTTCCCGGTTACGGTGGGAGGTCGGGGGCCGAGCGATGCGCGTTTCTCTCGTACACGTACGCGCGTGTGTGCGAGGCGTTGGCTCTAACTGAACCCGAGCGAGGCGTTGGGCTCTAACTGAACCCGAGCGATTGCACTGCAGGCTACGCGTTACTGAACCCGAGCGATCGATCGATGGCTGTTAACTGAACCCGATCGAGCGATTCCTTCGCTACTGCTGCTAACTGAAGCCGATCGATGCTGCCTCT
>NC_057796.1:402746698-402766589 GCF_018294505.1 Triticum aestivum | reverse complement strand
TTTGCGGTACGCCACACCCCTCCCGATGAACAGGACCCCCGTTTCGACCGTAGGAGGTCCGTTTCGTCCGTTTTGCAGGACGCCACACCCCTCCCGATCAACAGGACCCCCGTTTCGACCGTAGGAGGTCCGTTTCGTCCGTTTTGCGGTACACCACACCCCTCCCGATCAACAGGACCCCCGTTTCGACCGTAGGAGGTCCGTTTCGTCCGTTTTGCGGTACGCTAGACCCCTCCCGATGAACAGGATCCCATTTCGAACGTGGCCGGTCGAACACAAGGCCGTTTCCTCCATTCTGCGGTACGCCAGGCCTCGTTTCCATCGCCTGTTCCGTCCAAGCCCTCCCGATGAACACGACCACGCATTCCGTTCCGACCCAGCCGGTTGGCTCCCACGCGTTCCGTTGCCTCCCGATGAACACGACGCATTCCGTTTCCTCCCCATGAACACGACGCATTCCGTTGCGTCCCCATGAACACGATGACGATGCTGTTTCTCTGTTCCGACCCAGCCATGTCAACGAGCACTCGCCGTACGTATGCGCGAGTAGGCGTTCTTGACCCCGCCCGTATGTACACATTCGTGACCGTATTTTCTTTCTTGCACCCTGGCCGCTGTACGTATGTGTACATGCTACGTGCGCGCCTCTACTACGACACGTGTGCGCCTCTACATCCACCAGTATATATGTACGTACACGTTCGCGACCAGAATGACAACGCTACGTACGCTACGACCAGGTGGGTCCCGACTGTCAGGCACTTCCTTGCTGGCGAAGATGTAGCTGGTGGGTCCCAGCAGTCAGGGGGGCAAATCATTTTGTTTTTTTTTGCCCGGACGCACTTCCTTGCGTGCGAAGGTGTAGCTGGTGGGTCCCAGCAGTCAGAGGGGAAACTTTTTTTCGCGAAATACGGTGGCCCGTCCGGTGGGTCCCCGCTGTCAGGTGGAGGAATAATTATTTTGCGCTTAATAAGGAGCCACTTCCTTGCTGCGGCCGTGGACCCATCTGTCAGCGTCTCCTCGCACAGTACTCTTCCGATGGAAGTCGGTCGTTGACCACATTGACCACGCCGCGATGAGAGCACCACGGTGGTGGAAAACGGCGAGGCCTAGGAAGGGGACGACACGGAGGCAGGGAAGACTCGGCAGTTGTTTCCCACGCGGAGGGGAGTACAACTGTACGAGGGTTTACTGGTTCGTCTGCCGTTGCCGGAGAATAACAGCAGGTGTGGGTGAGTAGAGGGATGGCTAGGCCAGCAATGGGAGTACGGTGGGGCGGTGAGGCCTGCGCGGCAGCACAGCCGGCCGCGGGGAGGAGGGAACAGGCAGTCCCGCCGGCGCTTGTTTGAGCGGCTAGAGCAGGAAGAGCAGAGATTGAAGAAGCACGACGGCCGTTGGATGGACATCCAACAGTCAGTGCTTGTGCGTCAACCTTTTTTTAGGAAAGCCTCAAATCTATGGAAAAATAGCATACATCCCATCTGCCATTATTTCTAATAATTTACAGCCCATTTGCTAATTCATTAAGGTTTTTTGGAGCCCATATTCTTTTTGTTAGCATTACAGCCCATATTGTGGCCACGGTTAAAAAATTATACGAAATTTTGCATATTTCGGTGCGGTTCGAACTGTTTTTAATCCCGAAATTTCGACTCACATTCAAACTGATTTAAAAAATAAATGTATATCAATATAAAATCGAACAAATTCTCCACGCATAAAAATTAATGTAATTTAAAATCTTGAAATGAAAAAAAAAGATATTTGAAACTAATTGCCGGTTTGATGTGTTTTAAAAATGTACAGCCCATTTCTCATTACTGATGGGTCATTTTCACGGCCAGCCGAATGAAAGCTCTCCTCGTCTTGAAAGATTTGCAGCCCAACAGGCCTGACAAAGCGACTTACTTGGCAAATCACAAAAAAACTGGGCTGTGGCCGTGGACCCAGCTGTCAGCCTCTCCTCGTACAGTACTCTTCTGATGGAAGTCGTTCCTTGACCACGTTGACCACGCCGCGCGGAGAGCACCACGGCGGTGGACGATGGCGAGGCCTAGGAAGGGGACTACGCGGAGCCGGGGAGGATGCGGCAGTGGAAGCCCGCGCGGAGAGGAGTACGAGGGTTCACTGGTTCGGCTGCGGTGTGAGGCTGCCGTCGCTGCAGGGCCTGGCCAGCGGTGGGAATAGTAGGGGGCGATGAGGCCTCTGCGGCAGCACAGCCGGCCACGGGAGGCAGGAGCATGCGGCACGACCGGCGCTGCTTTGGGCGGCTGGAGCAAGAAGACCAGAGGTTGAAGAAGCACTACGGCCATTGGATGGACATCGTACGGTCACTGGAGCTAGAATCGTTCATATTGACTAAGTTGACAAAGCCCTTCATCCCCGTCAACTTAGTAGGCCCACAAGTCAGCCTCCCACCAAGGTGGGTCCCAGCTAGCAGGGGGAGTATTCAGTTTTTTGTGCGTCATAAGGAGGCACTTCCGGTGGGTCCGAGCTGACAGCGGGGGGGACTTTTTTTTGCGAAATACGGTGGCCCGTTCGGTGGGTCCCAGCAGTTAGGGGGAAACGATTTTTTTTGCAAAATACTGGTGGCCCGTCCGGTGGGTCCCCGCTATCAGGTGGAGGAATAATTATTTTTCGCGTAATAAGGAGGCACTTCCTTGCGGCTGCCGTGGACCCAGCTGTCAGCCTCTCCACGTATAGTACACTTCCGATGGAAGTCGGTCGTTGCCCACATTGACCACGCCACGCCGAGAGCACCACGGCGGTGGATGACGGCGAGGCCTAGGAAGGGGACGACGCGGAGCCGGGCAAGACGTGGCAGTGGATGCCCACGCGGAGAGGAGTACGAGCATTCACTGGTTCGGCTGCGGTGTGAGGCTGCCGTCGCCGCAGAATAACAGGGGGTGTGGGTGAGTGGAGGGATGGCCTGGCCAGTGGTGGGAGTAGTATGGGGGCGGTGAGGCCTCCGTGGTAGCACAGCCGGCCACGGGAGGCAGGACCAGGCGGCACAACCGGCGCTGCTTTGGGCGGCTAGAGCAAGAAGTCCAGAGGTTGAAGAAGCACTATGGCCGTTGGATGGACATCATACGGTCACTGGAGTATTGACTAAGTTGACAAAGCCCTCCGTCCCCGTCAACTTAGTAGGCCCACAAGTCAGCCCAACAATATGGTGGGTCCCAGCTAGCAGGGGGGTATTCATTTTTTGGGCGTAATAAGGAGGCACTTCCTTGCGTGCGAAGATATAGCTGGTGGGTCCGACCTGTCAGCGGGGGGAACGTTTTTTTCGCGAAATACAGAGGTCCTTCCTATGGGTCCTAGCTGTCAGGTGGAGGAATCATTATTTTGCGCGTAATAAGGAGGCATTTCCTTGCGTGCGGCCGTGGACCCAGCTGTCAGCCTCTCCACGTATAGTCCACTTCCGATGGATGTCGTTCATTGACCACGTTGACCAGGCCGCGCCGAGAGAACCAGGGTGGTGGACGACGGCGAGGCCTAGGAAGGGAACAACACGGAGCTAGGGAATACTCGGCAGTTGTTTCCCACGCGGAGGAGTATGAGGGTTTACTGGTTCGTCTGCCGTCGCTGGGGAATAACAGCATGTGTGGGTGAGTAGAGGGATGGCTAGGCCAGCGATGGGAGTACGGTGGGGCCGTGAGGCCTGCGCGGCAGCATAGCCGGCCGCGGGAGGAGGGAGCAGGTAGTCCCGCCGGCGCTTGTTTGAGCGGCTGGAGTATGAAGAGGAGAGATTGAAGAAGCACGACAGCCGTTGGATGGACATCCAACAGTCACTGCTCTCGTGTGTTGACTAAGTTGACAGGGCGTTGCGTGTGCGTCAACCTTTTTTTTATGAAAGCATACGCGTCAACCTGTAGTAGGCGCACAAGTCAACCTCAAATCTGTGGAAAACAGCATACAGCCCATCTGCCATTATTTCTAATAATGTACAACCCATTTGCTAATTCTTAAGAATTTTTTTGGAGCCCATCTTCTTTTTGTTAGCATTACACCCCATATTGTGGCCACGGTTAAAAAGTATACGAAATTTTGCATATTTCGATGCGGTCAACTATTTTTAATCCAGAAATATCAATTCACATTCAAACTATTTTGAAAAATAATTTATATAAATATAAAATCCAAATAATTGTCCACGCATAAAAATCAATGGAATTTAAGATCTTGTAATGAAAAAAAATTGAAACTAATTCCCGGTTTGATGTGTTTTAAAAATGTACAGCCCATTTCTGGGCAAACCGAATGAAACTCTCCTCGTCTTGAAAGATTTGCAGCCCAGCAGGGCCGATAAAGCAAGTAGGCCTTGTTTGGGTATTTCTCTAAAAAAAATAGAACTGGGCTAGCCATTTTCAGCAAGAAAAAAACACAACTGGGCTCATGATGTGGTAAACATAAATAAAACCCTGGCTAGATGGGCCACAGCCCCGTTGTTACCCTGATCTGTCGCTAAAACTAGTATAAATAACAACTGCTTGTTCCTCTAAAAAAACTACGTGACTTCCTGGGTCCCTGGTGTCAGCCGCTCGTAGTGTAATTCTCTCGTTTATTGACTACATTGACAATGGCGTGAGCCCCAGATGTCCAACCATTAGGAGGAACCATATTTTTGGGCTTGTACTATAGAGGCACTTGCTTGCGTAAGCCATGACGCTGGTGGGTCCCTACTGTCATCCTCTCCACGTACAGTCATCTCCTTGTTCCTCTCGGTTGTTGACGACGTTGACAACGCAAGAGGGTGGTGCACCGCGCACGGCGAGCGAACCAAGGCCGCAAGGCGGAGGACGACGGCGAGGCCTCGGACGGAACGAACAGGAGCCGTTGAAGATGCGCCGGTCCAGTCACAGGCGGAGGGGAGTACGAGGGTTGACTGGTTCGGGCACGGGTGCGTGTTGGGGCTGACGTCGCCGGAGAATAACAGGACGTGTGGGGGAATAGAGGGAGGGACTGGCCAACGTTGGAGGGTACGTACGGTAGGGCGGCGGAGGCGCAGCCAGCCATGGGAGGCGGGAGCAGGCGGAGCCGACGGGGTGGTTTGGTTTGGGCGGCTGGAGGAAGAAGAAGACAAGAGATAGAAGATACACGACAGATGTTGGATGTCAATCCAACGGCTGGTAGGCAGAATCGTTTGTTGACTGGCTAGTAAGTCGACACCACCTTGGATAGGCTATTTCCTCGCGGGTCCCAAATGTCAGAATCCAAATCTGTCACGGTCATGCAGCCTTTCCTATGAAAATTTACAGCCCATTTGATGTTCTAGTTCAAAATAAGTTTGTGGGTGCTGGTGGGGGCTAATCACTTGGCTTCTGTAATGCACAGTGAGCTCAAGCAGCCGATGAGAGTGATGTTATTTCCCTTGGTTGGGATTTGTTACAATATTTCACTCTAAATTAAACGAATGGCAAGCCATTTGCCTTGTTTCAAAGAAAATATGACAGTCACAGCCAAGTTGAAAAGGGCAGGAACATCTAACTCTAGCTTACAAACTATACAAAAGCACGAGGGTTAATTGTTCATCAGGTTTACAAAAAAACCAGATTGAAAAGGGCAACAACATCTAACTCCAGCACTGTTTTCGGCAGTCACAGTCAAATGGATCGGTCAGGTCCATAGAATGAACATCCTGGGTCGTAAAATTTACTGGATTATGACCACAATATGTTGTAAATAGAAGCCCGGCACGTTCAGAAGCTCTTTTGCCCACCTGAAACTCCTTTTTTTTGCTCTTCGACATACCCATCCGTAAAAACCATGCTGCTGATAAACTTAAGCCTGATGGACAATAGTAACCTCGCATTCAGCAGGAAGAATGTGACAAATCTTGTGTTTGCACGGTTGGCTACATATCGTTCTAGCGTTATTGTCTTCAATCGAATCTCATGAGAAGTGAGAAAATCCCGATGCTTACGAATCCACCGATTGGTTATAACTTTCTTACCCCGTCCTGTTGCCTAAATAGACATGAAGATTGAAAACAGTTAAGGTCTAAAAGAAGAGTGTCGAAAGAGCAACAGCTGAACGGTTAATTCTAGTACACTATATGCGGGCTTCCAATGTGCGTGAAATTATCATCTTTATATACAACTTCTCCAGACATGGAAAGCATTGCAGCAAGCCAATAGTCTTGTTCAGATCAAAACTATTCATTTGGATATATAAGATCTTGACAGAATCCAGCACCATTGATAGGCCATCCATGGAGAAACTCTTCATCGAGCATAGAACATAATATTAGTACAAAATGTGTACTCCAAGATGATATATAAGTTATGGGCAGAAATTTAAAATGTAGCTTATGGTTACAAGTGTAGATGATAATATAAAGTACCTGAAGAACTGTGGAGCCAAACACCATATTGAAATGAGCACAGAGATCATGTATTACACCCAAGGTCTCCAGTTTAGGCGGTTATTTGCAACGGTGAATAACTAGAATCAAGGATCAACCTTTGAAGTGAAGGGGCATCTTGGATGATGAGCTGCCTTCCGTCAAAAGAAATTCCAATTCTTACAAGGTTAGGCGACTTTATTTGGAGACAACCGATTCTAACTGTGAAAACAAGCACCAAGCACTCCAGCGCAGGGCAACTGGAGTGGATGATGCTGTGCAATGAGGCCTCCGATATACGAACCCGCACAAGTGAAAGTTTCTTGAGAAATGGGAGTCGAAGGTTTAGTACCAGATTGTCTGGTAGGTAGCACAGCGCAAAGGTGGCGGTGTGGAGAGAGGACGAAAACCGCGAGATGGACATCGGTGCTGAGGGCACAAGTTCATGGCGTTCGGTATGTGGTATGTGATTTCCAAGGGAATAGTAGAACTCAAGCAGCTGTAGTTCTGTGAATTCAGGGGATTTCAGCCAGGCGTCCACCGTGCAGGGCATGGTATGCTTGCTTAGGTAGCATGACGGGATGCAGAGGCTTTGAACGGAGCCCTGGTGGGAGGAGATGATGGCTCTGGGGATTTCAAAATCATTGAAGAGAGATAGCTGACGACCGTCAAGATTAAGGGGCACGGCGCGCCATAGAGGGCGCCAGAGGACTTGGGTGCGGCAGCAATCCTTGGTGGGGAGAAGCGAGATGGTCTCCCCAAGGACGACGTCCGGGAGATCGCTGATGCGGTCCACCCGAGATTCTACGGGTTCCTGGGATCCGGTGGGGGCGGGGTCGCCGCTTCTCCCCGCGCTGCCGGGTGCAGGATCTACAACAGGCGTCGCCGCTGGCGGGAGCCTCATCTTCTTGGCGCTGGGGTCTGCCGACTCCATTTTCCTCGAGGGCGTCGCGTCGCGCTCACGGATTTGAGCAGAGTAACGAGTGACGAGCCTAGTTGTATTGCGAGCGAAGAAGAAGGGGAGCTGGGGGTTTTCTGTAGGAGTGAGGAAGAAGGGGAGCTGGGGTTTTCTGTAGGAGTGAGGTGAGGAATTTGGGGGTACGAGTGGAGAGAGCTGACGTGAGGTGGGTGGGAGCGAGGAGGAAGAAGAGCACCCAGTGTGGATGGGCTTTTGAATTGATTTTACTATTTACTAGTGTGGATGGGCTATTTTGTCTTGGGCCCAGAGAAACAATTACTACTAGTACTGTGGAGACACTCTACAGCTACCCAGAAAAATAATTACTACTAGTACAGTTGAGACACTCTACCGCTTCTGGCTCCTCCTGGGTCATTGAAACGTCTCCCTCTACCGAATGCCGTTATATTTTTGTTCACCGACATGCGGGCCATGCAGCGCGCGGGCCCAAATGCCATCCACCAAATTAGAAGGCAGTATGCAGGCGGAGAGTCACCCCGGTCGTAGCGCGGCAATAACGAGCCGTCGTATCACAAAACCCCACCTCCCCGCAGTCTAAGTTTGACGGACGAAGCAACCATCATTTCACTCTTTGCTGAATCCCCTTCTCCCTCACCGTCTTCAAGAAAGGCAACACTCGCATCTGCCACTATTCTTCTCTCCGAACGAAGGGAAGGTAAGCGGATCCGTGATGTTGGTATATTTCCAGAGAAAAAAAAGAACTTTTGCAAAGCAGCAACCGATCCTCACTCTCTTTTTTGTTTCATTGTCATTGCGATTGTGTTTTCCTTTCAATGGTCTCCTAGTATTCATCAGTTTCATGATGGACCAAGGAGAACCAGGCAAAGATCTGCCGATATTGGAGCAGACGCGGGAGGCAACCACTGAGCTGACCCCAGATACGCTCACGGCCACTACTGAGATGGTCAACGCCCCGTTTGAGGTTACAGCCCCCGTGGCACTGCAGGAGCAGTTTTCCCCCTTCGAGGATGTGTCCCCCCCCCCGGGCTGAGCTGCCCAAGGTGATTTCCTTCTTTGCCGATCTCGATTGTGGTTTTTCATCTAAGTATGTGGTGATTTTTTTAGAAAAGGAAGTATGTGGTGATTAATAATGCAAAATTTTATTAGCTTTGATGCCATGCTATACATAGTGGTTTAAATAACTTGTGTTTCTTATACTGAAAAGTAATTCAGAATTTGTTTATGTTTCAATTAGAGCCTGATGTAGACAGGGATTGTGTGGTTGTACATGTCACTCGCTATGAGGCGGACGACCTGAATATACGCACTGGGAAAACAAAGTTCTTAGGCTGTTGGATCCTGGAAGCCATTTGTGGTTATACCAATGAAGAGTTGTATTCCAGCCTCACTGTTGTCAGGCGTGTTGTCCAGGGTGTACTGAAGCACAAGAAGTTCAAAGCTACTCCTTCGTTTGTGAGGCATACTGTTCTTGTCAAGCTTACGCATGAAGATGACATGGCATGCCTCCACAAACAAGTTTATCAGTGGCAAGGCCACAAGGTTGTCTTCATGAAGGTTCACAGGATTGAGCTGCTGCGGGACGTCCTCGATGATGTTCATGGCAAGGTCCGTCTTGTGTCCAACCCAAATTAGATCGAGGCATGAAATAGTTGCCCCAGCTAGTGTTTAATAGTAGTTTGGATTGTGTCTAATTATCCGAACCTTGCCTGTTATCGACCCCTCTGGGGCTAGTACTCTGTTTGAATCCGTCTATGGGAACTGCTGCTACTTTTGTGTGCCCATGAATCATGTGAGAACCATCGTAATTGTTGCCGAAACAGATGCATCCTCACTAGTTTTTTCATGAATATGGCATGGTAAGACATAAGTTGTCACGGTTTATCATACGAGCAGTGTGTGTTTTGATGAAATAGAGCACTCATTCGAGAACCGTGCGCCGACGTATACATAAGTACTTGTAAATACTGTTGGTGCTACCCCACTTGTAAGCAGTTGTGCAAAACACAACACATTGGCTCAGCTCGCTTCAACACTAGGCTATCGACCAGCTAACAATCAACAATCTACTGTCTGACATATAATCAACTATGTATCTTGTTACAGTGGTTCATGCAGTTAATTGAGGCCACAATGTAATAAATTCCAAACGTTCACACGCTAGTCCAGCGCTCATGTGGAACACTCACATTAAACTCGTCTTCATAAAAAACTTGAAAAGCATAAGTTTAGCAATTTTATACATCTCAATGGTTCATAGAACATAACAAACATATACTAGTTCACAGCAAAAGACAAAGTTATGAGAAGGTTTACAAATCAGGAAAAAACAAGTAAGGCTTCTTTGAGCAAAGGGCCTCCCGGCAGGCTTAAATTTCCTGGAGTTCACTCTGGTTTTTTCTTGTTGCCACCATTCAGGGTTAGGTTCTCTCATTCTAGAATAACCAATTATAATTGTGGTCTCAGCTGGAATGCTGAACTGAACCATGCAGTGTACTGACCAGCTGAAATGCTTGTGCATTCCACTAAATTTAAGCACCGCTATTTGCAGAAATAAGCAGACCACAATGCCTCTTGTCCGCGCACCTGTCCAAAAAACCGCCGTGCAGCCGTGCCAGCTAGTCCTCGGTCCATGGATGAACTGGTAGAAAGTGCATTCCGGACTAGGATGCAGTTGTTTTCGCTCATCCCTGCACTGCAATCAGGAAGTAAAACGTACGAATCAACTTCTTTTAGATTGCGTTGGTCATTCTACCTTAGTTACTAGTACCAATGTAGGGATACCTTGAAGACGGGAGGTTAGACGACGGCAACGAGGGATAGCCATCTCATTTTGCGCAGTTGTACTAAAACTGAGGTGTGTGCTTTTGATTGTGCGGATAGAAACGATACGGAGACAGACATCCCGAAACGATATGGAGACAGACATCCCGAAACGATATGGAGACAGACATCCCTGTTTGCGCAAATACGAAATACGGTTATTTAAACAGTGACAGATATTACTACTTCCCCCGTTTCCTCTTAGAACCAAGTCCTAGATTCATGCTACAGCTTTCCCACTTTCTTCCCTGTTTGAACCAACGCTTTGAGTCGACTGTATGAACTAGCTTTACTTCTAATAATAGTAGAAGTCTAGGTGGCTTTGGAACAACGGACGAAAGTAGAAAAGGATCCACACGAAGGGAGCTGGGGCAGTAGAGCAAGGCAGGTTTCGAAGGAATATGTACCTGAGGGTCGTCGGCATGTGGCAAAGACGGCGTCGGGAGGCTGCATCTTGGCCACAATACCGCAGGGAGGAAGAAGGGGTCGGAGGCCCTCCCGAGCCGGCGCTCTCTCGGAGAGAATGGCACGGCCGCCGATCGGGACGCGCGGGCAGCAGTTGGTCTCCTACCTCGTCGCCGACGACAGCGTGAACGATGCACCTACACCCCTGCCCCGGTCGAGGTTGTCCGGCCGGATTTGTGACCAGCCGTGAGCTGAGAGAGAGTGTGGCCGCCTATGTGTTGCTTAGATCTGGAGAGCATGAGAGAGTGAATGAGAGGAACCCTAGTAAAGCAAGCACTAAGGCTCCTGCTTTTATATATAGTGGAGTGATTTTGTTGTACCAGCTTCAAAAAAATGCGCTCCTACGTGTATCCGCGAGTGGGTGTGAGGGAACTAGTGCGTGCGTGCACCGCTTCTCTTCGTGAGAGTACAATATACTATGCCCAAAGAACGTTCACCGCAAGAGTAGTAGTATAAGTGTGTGACGTGTGAGCTAAAATAAAATGTGCGCGCCGTCTTTTGTTTTTTTAGAAGTTCTGAGGGTAGGGTGTGAAGAGCACATATGTACGTGACATCTACGTGCAGATAGACGGTGGGTGCGACGTGCGAGTCTGCGAGAGGACTCGGGAAAGTCGTGACTCGTGAGGGTGCGTGTGCGTGAGAGAGAGGGGGGCACGTATCAATGCAATGCATGTGTCCGTAAATCATTATCCGACAAACGTTCGCCACAAGCCTTTTCGTGACGAACACCGTAAGAACCGTTAGATCGGCATCCGACAGTGTCAGTTTTGCCATGTCATTTAACAGAATAGCCACTCCTCCTACACACAAATCTTCCACGTGAGTGTTAGCAACTGCCGTATGCTCCCTCCGTTCCGAAATGCAGTGCATATAGCTTTATTGAAAATTCGAACCTCGCAAACTTTTACCGAGTTTTCGTGTACGAAATTGCACATGTAGAATACCATGCATATATCATTTCATTCATCTTCGAGAGGTAACTATAAAGATGGGTGAGGAGTCTACAAAGAAAGACCATCGTATCACCCACAGCAATTTCAAGCATCCTTTAGTGTCGAGGAATATCATAGGAACTCTATATGATATGATTTTTATAGGATTTTTTCCTTTAGAGCCAATTGGTTCATAGGAATAGATTCATATACTCCACATTTCAAAGGAAATAAACATGATATCATTTCTATAGCTTTAGAGCCACTTGGTTCATATGAATGGATTCCTATACTCCCTTAATTTCAAAGGAAAATAAACATTAGCGTATATTCAATAGAAAAGTTCCTATGATATGAACCAAATTACATCTCTTTTCTAATCCCTCCTCATAGGAATTGAGATACATGTCATCTCTAGATTCAATAGAAAAGTTCCTATGATGTGAACCAAATGACATCTCTTTTCCAATCCCTACTCATAGGAATTGAGATGCTCCATGTCATCTCTTTCCCTACAACTTCCATGTATACATCTTCTATTCCTAAATAGATAGTACAACCCACTAGTAGCTTTTTTCCAAAACATGCAACTATGGCACAAGAACTATATAGTGTGCCAATAACTCTGGATGAAGCTAACCCGACAGTGCAGAGATAGGCAAATCCGAGCACTACTGGCCGTTGGATATCATCAACATTCCACCAAATCTGCCACATGTACAATTTAGAAGACTCCATGGTTGAACTTAAGCATAATGCACAAACCTCAAAACACAAGCACTTCTCCTTTGTTCTAGAATCTTCTGTATCATAATTGATTATTTTTTTCTAAATGAATTGCCATTATTTGTTTTTTACTTTATGATTTACAATGCACAACCCCATGAATCTTAACATTTTTATAAAACTAATTGATTTTGAATGAGATGAACTATAAGAACTAAACGAACATCTACATCATGCATATATGACTCAAAGCTTTACATGCTATAGTGTGTATTTATTCATAATTTGGTTTCGAAATCTCATGCGTTCAATACATGTGTACCTTACTAGTTTTGAGTAGAGTAGCAAATTTCACGCGGCCCCGGGTATATCAAAATGCAGGGCCCATGCATCATTGCCTTTCGGTCGAACCTAAGTCCACAATTTTTTGTACGTACTATATCTCCACTGGTCCCCGAACCCAAAATGCTGCCTCGTTCCTGTAAAACCAAGCGGCCCACACATATTTAAGGCGTCGACTCAAACCCGTTTACTACGACATGGCCCCGCACGCCTTAGTACTCCTACAAACCCTACCGCCGCACTCATCATCGGTTTTCTTCAAGAGGACGAGGGAGAAGCCGATTTGTAGTGGAGGCGCTTTAAAAAAAAGGATCTGTAGTGGAGACCCCTACCCTAGGGTGCCCTAGGTAGCTGCCGTACGCATCATTGTTTTCTCTTTTCTTTATGCTCTTGCGCCCTAGAGTGAAATGATGGTTGCTTCGTCCGTCCAACTTAATGCGGGAAAGGTGGGGCTTTGTGATTTGACCCCTCATCGCTCATTTTCTACTACTGCGGCGCTATGACCGGGGTGCCTCCAATTCCAACCGCTGCTCCAAACTGTAATTTGGTGCATCGCACGTGGAACAAGACGGTGGATGAGCCACATGTCGGCCAAAGGGGTCCTGTTAAGTGTGTCGCCATTTCGTGTGCGGACTGACCCTGCTTGAGTTGCTACGCCAACACGACAGGAGCATCCTACCACTTGGTTTTGCTCCTTGGTGAATCCCGACTATATTGATCTAAAAAGATACGTGATGAACTACCCTCTCCGTCTCAGTTTTTTTATTTTTAGGCGTCTCGGTTTATAGGGCCTGCACGTAGTTCTAGGTCATCCATTTGACTAACTAAATATGAGTTACTATGTCACAAAAAGTATATCATTGGATTCTTAAGTGGATGTAGTTGTATTTAAAAGTCGAGGGCGGGGCTTTTCCTACGCGGTAGGCGGGGCTGTTCCGCCTAGTCGGTTCGACAGAGACGCGAGAAGACGAGGGAGTAGGCTGCTGCAAACGTAGGGCTGTGTGATTTGACAGCGAGTTACTGCTGGACAGGTGGGGCCCCGTGATTTGACTTGCCATTATCATTTTAAATGCGGCGCTACGATCGGCGTGAGTCTCCCGATTCCTGACCACCTCCATACAGGTGCCTCTCCCAATTCTCCACCATGTAGTAGAGGCTGGCTCTTGCATGAGAGCCCACTTCTCCACTTTTTCCTTGCCTCTCTTTCCTCCACATATGCAAAAATGCCATGTAAAGCGCACTATTGTACTTACTTTTACTTGCTCCTACAGGTGCTTAAGCTTGCCACATAGGCATAAAGTCTGATGTGGCAAGTTAATCAAGAAGAGAGAGACTAGTTTGGTGACCCAAGGAAGAAACAAGCTAAGCGCGTGTACCTAGGTGAAAAGACAATTTTGAGTCTATAGCTAATTAAATGAAGCAAACTTAGCAACACCATTTCATTGGAAGAGGTCACTCCTTGGCAAATGCAATAAGTACTAGTACTCCCTGTGTCCCATAATATAAGAACGCTTTTGGCACTACACTAGTGTCAAAAACGTTCTGATATTATGGGACGGAGGGAGTACGAAGAAAGAGATAGAGAGGAGTAAAAAAATACACTTATAGCCAACCTTGTTGTAGTATGAGTGACTAAGTGATGACTATGTATGACATGCCAACATCAGATAGCCTAACGCACCGTGTTAAATCTCCAAGGGCGCGACCACGCGAGCAACGCGACGGTCGTGGTAGGCGCGACCATGATATGGGCTGCTAGCAGCCCTTGGATCTGAGATCAAACGGTCGCATGCTAAGTTGCTGAAAATTTGCAGAATAACCCTCCAGGATAGGATATTCACCCATAGGTCTAGAATCAAGCCATGCAACCATTCGATCTCAGATCCAAGGGCTCTCGGAAGCCCGTATCATGGGAGAATGGAAAGCCACTACCCTGTCGTTCGCACGCTGGCAGTTCGCTCCTACTCGTCCCCGCACGTCCTTCAATACTACGGCGGTTCGCTCCTAGTCGTCCCGTCCATTCACATTACGACAGTTCCACTAATCCTAACCCTCCTCCCAAATCCATGGCGTCCCAAATCTCCACGATCGGCGGTGAGTACAAGGTTAGAACCATCACCGGCGATGAGTTCGACGTCATCTACACCCGTTCTTCAGCGACGGTGAAAGGATGCCTTTCTCGCTTTAGACGCATGTTCGAAAACTCAGATGATGAGTGGGTCGCTGGGCTAGATGTTGAGTACACCACAGTCCTGGGACGAGAGAAGGATCTAAAGGACGAAGAGAGGAAGAAGCCCGCCGTGATCCAGGTTTGCGTACATAACGTTTGCTTGGTCTACCACATATGCCATGCCGACGTTGAGTGCCAGGATTTTAAGAACTTCCTCAAGGACAAAACAGTGAAATTTGTTACTGTAGACTTTAAGAATGACAAAGAAGTCCTGGGTCGGATAGGCCTCGTTGTAGGCAACCCCTTCGACCTCCAGAAGAATGGGCTGGTGCCCTCTCGTCAGCCTTCAATGCTGACCCTGGCAGGAGCCATGGTTCATCCTTCGTACCGTAAACTGGAGAAACCTCATTACACGTTTCATCGTCATGCATGGCAGCGGAATGTACTAGATATAGACCACATCCACTATGCTGCAATGGATGGCTACCTTTGTTTCAATATCTACAAGGGTTGGATGAAGAGCAACAGCCAAGTGTGCGGTTCAAGCAAAGAAGTATCGGCCAAGAGGAAGAGGGACAAGGATGAAGTTGAGGACGTGGACGAGGACTCCGAGTAAGGTGGCAGTGTCGTTACTCATGGTGGTTCTAAACTTCTAATGCAATGTCTACCGGATTAGTTGCATAGTTTAATTTCAGGTGTGCTTAGTTTAATTTGAGGGGTGTGTTGTGCTGAGCCCCTAGCAGAACTATGTTATGTTTCTTCTCGTTACTTTAACTCTTCAGTATGTACATACTACTAGTATTTCTTTAATAGAATTTAGCACCCCAATTAAGCACGTACTAGCTTTTTTAATAGTACTATATGCATAATTTGGCGACGAGCGCTCTCTATATGTACCACCTTTTTTTTAATTTCAAATTTTGCTCCATGGCGCAATCCATCGATAGTACTACTGTACAAAAGTATACATTTTTTAAAAGGCTAGAGTACTGTTCATGACATATATAGCCAGTTAAATTCTCAACCTAGAACGACGTGCATGCCATGTAGTAAACCGATACGGAGGAAGTATAGTAAAAATGAGGTGATTTTACCGAGCGATCGGCGGGGGAGCATGGCCTGTCATGCGGTCCCACGTGTCATGATGTACCAAGGCGATGCGCGTGTCCCTCTTGAGGCAAAAGCAATACTACGTGGTTTGAGATGATGGCGAACCGAAGTGTGAAATAATGGATGCTTCGTCCGTCTGGGAAGGTGCGGCATTGTGATTTGATGTCTCATTGCTCATTACTACTACTGGGCCGGTACGAGTGGGGTGCGTCCCCCCTGCTGTTCTGCACTGTTATTTGGTGCTTGACACGTCGACCCGGTTGCTATATGTCCCACATGTCGGCGACATGAAGTACATAATTCATGAAAGGGAGCGTCGACGGAGGAGTATACTACAGAATTCATGAAAGGGAGCGACTTAGTTTTTGAAAAATCTGTTTTTACGGAGTACGTACCCACTAGGGTTTATAGGGCTCATCTAAAAAACATTCGTTTTTCCGTTTGATAAGTCTCAATTCTACTATACTAGTAGTAGTACCATTACATGTTGGATTTCGAGGTGCGTTAGATCACTCGACGCAAGCAGTGTCAAGAGGAAACTAACCAATGCATGTACAAGTTCATGGAAATTTAGTGGTCATTCATGCATTCGTTCTAATTAATGCCTCGGTAAACATAACTTCTTGAGAAAAACGAGCGTACTAATTACTTGTGCAAACTACGAAATTAATTCGACCACTCACCGTCTACCTTGGTTAGAGAGATTTTGAAATTGAGCCATAAACTGGAAAGGAGGGAGTAGTAACTTTTGTCTCGATTACTATTTGTGGCCTTGTATAGATGCAAAATGTATTTTTTTATAGTGGCCTTGTATAAGTAAATGGAGGGAGTACTAACCAAAGTACGTAGTAGGGACGAGGAGTAAACGGAGGGAGTAGTAAAATTTTCTCCTCGTGCTGCGAGCCACCGCGCGCGTGGGCGAGGGAGCGGGCGTAAAGGCGTACAATAGTACTACTACTACTACTACTACTCATAAGCAAGCTTCACCTCATCCTGCGAGCCACCGCGCCCGTGGGCGGGGGAGACGGCGTACCAAGCAAGCTTCTACTCGTTCTGCGAGTTGACGGGACACATCAAAAGTACTCCAGTGTATAGAGCCTTGCCTCTAAGGTAGGCCTCGCAATTTGTTTGTTCACCCGTGGTAGACGATCCTCCCTCCACCAAATGGACAACCAGTACACGTGCCAAATTACCACGTGGGCTGCCTTTTTCTACAGAAATGAGCTCCACCGTGTACCCGCGCGGGTGTGGTTGGGAAAGAGACGGGAGTACGTGCGCCGTGCGTGCACCTCTTCTCTTAGTGCACGTCCCCCACCTACGTGGGTGTGTGTGAGAGAGATACAAACCTAGATATAATGCGCCGTCCATCCCCATGCCTCCGCCCAGTCCGACCACCAGTCACCACCACGCCCCACTCCTCCTCACCTTATCTCTCATCTTTCTCCCTCCATTTTTATATACAAGGGGCCACTATCAAAATTACAATTTGCAGATATACAAGGCCACTAACACTAATCGATGCAATATTAATGGTGTTTGCCTCATGGTACTAGCAAAGGAGGACATTAATTGTCCCTTGCATGCATGCGGGAGTTTGTAAAAAATGCATCTTGATGTTCCGTGCAATGCAGGAGCATCTTGCTAGTCCATGAAAACAACACATGGCAAAATTCCACGGCGAACGAGGGATTTGAATCTGTTGGGAGGGGCTGTTTGGATCTTGCCCGGGGTAGCCAAAATATTGGCGACCCTTTTGTCCACCGGTGCCTTTGCCACCGATGAACGAGGAATGGCTCGGGTGCTCATGCTGTCTTGCATCCTCCAGCGCGCACATTGTAGACTAGCTCGCACGAGCTGTGTTTTTTTGTCCCACAACGCCGCCCGAGCCGCCCGCAGACCGACCGGCGACCCGCAAATTACGCCATCCAACCATAGCCGCACACATTATGACAGCAACTCAACCAACCGGACGAAATTCACGCAAACATGTAGACAAACTGATATTTCATATAAACAACGACGGAAATCATATAAAATACCGGATTTTCATACAAACATGATGGATTTCATTACATTCAAATGAACTACGCGGTGCTAGTTCTGGTCAGCACAGGTATATAATACCTGGCCTAAATGGTCACCCGCCGATCGATTTGTGTTCCTCATGTACGGCAACACGATCACCGGACTATCGGGAGCCCCGGAGGTATATGCTTCAGCGCAAAGGACGGCTCGCTTCCCCACTGCCCAACTGATATCATTGGCTGGTGCTGAAGATGATGGTGGCCGGCACCGGTTCGAGTTCATCACCGGCCACTACTTCACCATGGCCGGCACCGGCTCGAGTTCATCCTAACATTCCCCTCTTCCGTGGAGCCCATGCGGGGTCGACGAAGGTCCTCGCAACAAAAGGATCCGGCAAGACACCTGCTGTGTACGCCGGCGTCGCCTCCGCGGTGGCCTTCATGGGACCCAAGCGGCGGCGGCCTCCCGTGTTCTACTTCTCCTCAAGGATGGCGGCGGACGCGGAGGCGCTGGCCACCGACTCGTCGCTCTCCGCGCACCCGGCTTCTGTCGCTGCTTGCATGGCGCGGCCGCCGGCATGGGAGTCTCGGCCACATAAACGGGAGACGCGGTACGAGGCGGCGGCGTGGACGACAGCAACGACGCCCGTGCGCCGCTCCTCGTTGAGCTGGCCTGGAGCAGCGAGTTGCTGAACCGCGCGCCGGCTTGGGGCGGCAACTGGCTCCGTCGGGCGAGGGGAGGGAGGTGGATCAGCGAGCTATATAGCTCGTATCCGGCGGGCTACCCAACCGGCTTGGATGCGGAATAACTACTCTTCGTAAGCCATTGTAAGAGTGGACAAAATGGTGGAGGAGATAGGGGAGCGGTGGAGGTGTGCGATTCTTGGCCGGCGTTTGGACTCATTTAAATAGGAGATTAAATAGACGGCGGACGGGAGGAGCTTGGCCGGCGTTGCGTTTAACACCGGCCCGGTCATGAACGGACGTGTGTCGAGAGTGGGTTTCTCGGCTTCCACACGGGCGGGTTTCATGGAGGCGTTTGAATGCGGCACGGAGGCGTGTTCAGCCGGGCGTGCCGCGAGTGGCGCCCTCGACTCTAACCTAGGACACCGCGCCGTTCTTCCACTGACGTGTGGGCTCTTTGGGTGCATGGCCTGCATGTCAGTGACCCAATGCAGGCAGCGCACAGCAGAGGAACCTTTGGTGGGCCAGGGCGGTCAGAAGCGGGCATTTCATAAACCGATGATTGTTCATTGAGTGTGACGTCATCTTTTTCATGTAGATAAGCCTACTATGTTGATAGCCCGTTCGATACGTTGTGATTCATAAAGACTGCTGCAAACATCAATGTTCTGCTTATCACAGATAAGATTGATTAATACCCGTAGCAATTCATGTCCTTAACAAAGGGTGCATGCACGTATAGGTTGAGCGTGTGTCTTGCGGCGTGTGCTGTGTGCATGAAGGCGTGTGAGTGTTGCGTGCGTGCAAGGGCCGTTCGAGTGTTGCATGCATGGGTGCATACGTGCGTGTGTTCGTGAGTGCATGTGTACGTGTCAGTGTTGCACGCCAGCATGCGTGCGTGTGTACGTGTCAGTGTTGCACGCCTACATGCGTGCGTGTCTTGCGTGCGTGCATGTGTACGTGCGGGGTGAGGCTACACGTCAGTCGACTGACTTTTTCATCTCTGGTCATTAGATTTTCCAGCCGTTGGATACGAAATCAAGGGCCTCCAGTTTATCATCAAACTCCACCCCCCTGAGCCGCCAGCCACCACCGGCCGAACCGCCAGCCCCCGCCGCCCGCGGCCGGCCCGCCCTCCCCGAAACCACTCCCCACCGTCGGTCCGCCGCCGCACCGGCCATCCCTCTAGCCCCCCTCCCCCCGCCGAGCTTTTTCTCTGGGGATTCCCACCCCACCGCCCAATGAACGCCCCCCAACCGCCGGTGACTGCCAACCAGAGGTCTCACGACTTCGAATACCCACCGACCACTAATTTATTACCATTTCTGTCCTTCA
>NC_057796.1:402737194-402746331 GCF_018294505.1 Triticum aestivum | reverse complement strand
GAATGTGGACCATTTGACTGGTCAATTGATCGTGTTATCAACAAATTACGGAGCTGTATGGTGAGCCAGTGACCGTATGATCACCCTAAAATGTACTCCTATTTTATTAACACAGTACAGACTCAAACTACCATTTCTTTCTTTCATATACGGGCTGACAGGTGGGCCCCACGGTTACGCGCCCCGATGGTGCAACACTAGTTGCGCCGCGTGGAATGTTTGACTGGTCAATTGATTGTGTCATCAAGAAAATACGGAGTTGTATGGGTGAGCCAGTGACCGTATAATCATGATATGTATTTGTTTAACACGGTACAGACGCAAGGGCTCATATATACGCGCAAGCACTTACCGCTATAAGTGCACACACGCGAACCCTACCCCTATGAGCACCTTCGAGAGAGTGGGCCAGCATATATGATCTTGAGATTTTACGAAGTCACCATAGGTGCCTCATAGTCGAGTGGAACGTCTCCTCCCACTGAACGTACATCGCCGGAAAATACTGAAATTAACACAAGATAAATGCGAGCACCGGGACTTTAACCTTGGTGGGCTCGAGAAACCACTGTCCTCTAACCATCCAACCACATGTTGGTTAGCCCGACAAAATGTA
The DNA here is from genome assembly GCF_018294505.1 of Triticum aestivum. NCBI lineage: Eukaryota > Viridiplantae > Streptophyta > Magnoliopsida > Poales > Poaceae > Triticum > Triticum aestivum. Next base: position 402,745,715 of record NC_057796.1, on the reverse strand, counting down.
TGTGGTGACCGTGATGAGCTTATTTTGAAGTCAAGTGACCATATCGTGCTTTCGCTTCAAATACAATGACCGTAAGTGTCGTCAACAAAATACGGAGCACGCATCAAATGCAAAGTCCGTCAGTGTCATCAACAAAATATGGAGACGTATCGTGAGCTAGATACCGTTGTACTATTGTATATGCTTATTTTCTTAGTGGCAGATTGCGTGTGTGGTGTGGTGGGCACATCATTTCTAGTTGTGGTGGGTCAACATGAAGACTCATGGGTCGGTTCCATCCTGCGCCACATATAGGTTGGACCGAGACATGTTATACGAAGACCCATGTGGAGGACTCGGCGTACAACACGAAGCTACTAGAGTCGCGGAGGACTCTATCCCCACTGGTGATAAGCCGACTATATATGATTTGTAACCCTAGGCCCTTAGTATGTTATACAAGCTTGGGGGCTAGTTCGTCGATAGTATACACACACGCACAATGCCTGGTATTCACGTGTACTTTGTACACACCCCTATCACTAATATACAGTACCAGGAGTAGGCTCTTTCTTCAACTGCAAGGGTCCGATCCGAACTAGGGTAAAACTTTGCCTCGTATTACCATCCAGCCTAACAGCCAGGGGTATCCTACCGAATGATATGATGAAATCATTATCTGCCAACTACTAAGAGAGAGGTGTGTCGGGGGGGGGCAATGTGTGCGAGAGAGGCCTAAAGATAATGTGCGTGCGGGAGACACGTAGGCACATATGTATATATGCATGTGAGAGAAATAGTGTTTTCCAACTGAGATTAGTGAAAAGAGTGGTACATAGTAGTCAGAAAGAGAGAGAGAGAGAGAAACAGAGAGAGCATCTGCGTGAGACACCCCGACACCCTGAGAGAGATTGTGAGCATGTGTGAAAGAGAAATGTCGATGCATATAAAGTGTGTGCACTTATGCGTTAGATAGAGAGATATATAACGTGTTTGTGAGAACGGGGCGAGGCATAGTGCATCTACGTGTAAAAGGCGGTTCTACGCATTAAATTAAAATAGAAATGGCATTATTATTTTTGGATGAGATCATGAATTTTGCAAATTGCGTATGGACGAAAATCGGTCTATCAGACACCCATACTCTATTGAATTCTAGCATGTGCATGTGTTTATTTCATATTATCGATCCATAGAGTGAGAGCGGTTTGAAATACAGGCAATGGATGCTTTTGCAATTCATATATAAACATTAATTAGTGCACTCCATGTTGTTAGTGTGAAGCACTTTATACATTTGTCACTTGCATGGATACATTCCAAATTGCTAGCTATGAAATAGAATACATGTCAAATTCAACATAAAGGGGGTTTCAAAGATTCGAATTCATAGGAAGTGCATTCATCTATTTGAACCCGAGATAATGGCATTTGTAAATCAGATGTAAAAGGGGGCATCAATTTTTGTTGTGAGTTTGAACATGCTGTATATATTCATACGCATATCTAACTTTTTTTTGCAACCAAGGAGATTATATCTGGAACCATGCATGAACTGAGGTAAGTTGCATATTTTTTAATATATACTCGTGTACAATGTATATTCAAATGTACCCCCTCCATTCCAAAATAATCGTAGCTTTAGGATTTTCAAGAGTAAAGATTTGTGAAGTTTGACAAATCCTGAAAGTTCAATTCAAGAGAACCGAAAATGTTAATGCTTCTGCTCCCAAATATTGAACGAAGCGCCAAATAGGCCTCTACTCACCCGAAACCGCGCGAGACTAATGTTTTGGTGGTAGGAAATTACTGTCCTGACTCTGGCCCATGTAGCCTATCGGCCCGATGTCCAAAGGTCTAAACCGGGGTAGGTTTGTAACTTCACCAAGACGCTAGTCTCAACCGCCTCCGAGAAGCATTCATACGCCGTGGGCGCCTACCCATGCGCTCGGCCGAAATCTATCCTGCCCACATTTCGGACACCTGACATGACTGTCCTACCCCCAACCCGCAATATGTCCGAAATTTTAGATGGGGGCAAAGTTTGTAACTTTCCCCAAATTTCAAACAAGCGCGTCTCAAACCGAAACATTGTTACCCCTTAGTTCCCCGCCTCCCTCCGTTTCCCCATTCATACTCCGTGGGCGCGAAAACACCCTCTCCACCAGCCGCGAAACCCAAGCCTCCTCCGTCCTCCACCCCATAGCGGCCAATCCACCGCCGCCCTCCTCCATCACGCCGGAGTCGGTACCCCGACGTCGTCGTCCAACGCAACTGCAACCGCAATGCCCTCAAGGACTTAGCAGCTGAAGCCGAGGCAGAGCTGCCTCCACGATGCTGACGCTGATGTGCGCCGTACCAGAACCACTCTGACCACACCGTCCTGCGCCTCACTGCTGCGGCTCCACTGTCGCAACCGTCCACCGCATCCGAGCTATTCCCGCTACGCCGTCGTTCGCCGCCTCAGATCTGTTTCCCCGCCGCCGACAGACGGCCATCGCACGACACTCAACAACTTGGCCATGGGTTCGTCCAAGGCTGCACCGTCCTCCACAACTTCTGGTTTCCGGCGAACAACAAGAAGATCATCGGAAAAACAGAAGGAGGACACAACACTGCCAGCAGAAAGAGGTACTCCTCTTCCCTTATTCGTGCAAATCTTACGTCTCCGCTCACACCGTATTCATCCCACGAAATAAACCAGTTGAGCGCTTCTTACTGCATCTTCTTCGTGATACTAAATGCACAAGGTTTCCTCCCTTTTACTATTTCACCTTTGCTAGAGGTCAGTAGCCCGCCTGGATTTCAATTCAGGGTCAGTCGAACCGCAATTAAAAGAAGCAGCACCCGCTTAGGCGCGCGGAGCACCTAGTCCGCCTGTTCCTCGGGGAAGTGGCGCATCGGTGTCTATCATAGGGGTGTAGGGTGCAGGAGCTGCTTGCGCCCGATCTGGAGGTCGGCGGGGCTTGAATGGATGGCCGGGGGGTGCAGTGAGGTCGAGGGGAGGGCGCAGGCAGGGGAGGAATACTGGGCCGATGGTCGCTGGCGTTTCGAGGAAGATCGTCAACACTGACTGGCTGGAGGTAGATGAAGGCGATCTGCCCGTTCTTTGTACATCGAACGGTGCAGAAAAAATGGACTGACCTACTTGCTTTCAGTCGACTGTTATTTTCATAGAATCCTGTAGTAATTTAGTGTGCCATGCATGTTGTAGAGCTATCATATGTCTCCCGTCATTTATTTCTCACCGACCTGCTATCTGCTACCTTTACACTGTACTAATTGTGCACACACTTCACCCATACTCACACTATTGTTTTTTTATGCATGGGTATTTCAGACTCTGACGTAGTGTTGATGAATGCAGAAAAGAAAAGACAGAAGTCGCTCCAGTGTAATTCGAAGATAAGCACTAAGCGTTTCAGCGCTCTAATGGGTGCAGTGTCAGCAGTTGGAGACAGTAAACATAGCTCTGCAGTTGATGATCTCAATTGCCACACACAACCATCCCAGGTGCTTGCTTTAACTTCGCTCTGTCAAATGTGGTTGCATGTTGCATATGGTGTCTAGCTTGTATTGCTTCTAATTTGGTTAAATTGCATCTGCTTACTTTACACATTATACCTTTGATAATGACATGCCTTCCTGTTTTTGATACATACTACATATGTCTAAAGAGTGCAGTGTCATCCTCCCCACATGATTCTCAAGAAACAGCAAGGCTAAATGAAGATAGTCAACGTAGCTCTCTAGTTGATCACCGCAATTCCCCCACACCACCATCGCAGGTGCTTGCTCTTACTTGGCAGTGTGATATGTGGTTGCATGTTGCATATGGTGTCTACCTTGTAATGCTTCTAATTAGGGTAAATTGCATCTGCTTAGTTAACACATTATACCTGTGAATATGACATGCCTTCCTGTTTTTGGTACATACTACGTCTTTCTATTAACCATGTTCTTACATCAAACTACTTTTCTTGTGTATCCCTCATCAATGCTCCTAATTTGTTAAATTGCATCTCCATAGCTTACACATTATACATGTGAATATGACATGCCTTTCTGTTTTTGGTACATACTACATCTGCCTATCACACCATGTTCTTACATCAAACTACTGTTCTTGTGTATCCTGCGGCTATCGCTTATGATGAGACAGTCACGCACGTGGGTTAATATGAGACGCAATACTCTTATAAAGAATGCAATTTCATCCTCTCCACATGATTCTCAAGAAACAGCAAGCCTAAATGAAGATATTGAACGTAGCTCTGTACCTGAAGACCGCACTTCCCCTACACCACCATCACAGGTGCTTGCTCTAACTTCGCAGTGTGATATGTGGTTGCATGTTGCATACGGTGTCTAGCTTGTAATGCTTCTAATTAGGGTAAATTGCATCTGCTTAGTTTACACACTATACCTGTGAATATGACATGCCTTCCTATTTTTGGTACACACTACATCTATGTGTTAACCTTGTTCTTACATGAAACTATCTCTCTTCTGTATCCTGGATCAATCACTTATGATGAGTCACCTTTATTCGTTGCATATTGCATATTATTTCTAGCCTGTTGCCATGTATTGCTTCTAATTTGGTCAAATACATTTGTTAGGGCACCCTTTTAATTTGGCAGAGTGATATTGGTTTCATCTTTCATATGGTTTCTATCTTGCATAGATTCTAACAAGTTCAAGCACCTTGTGCTTAGTTTACACTTTATACATCATACATGTGAATATGTCACGCCGTCCTGTTTTTCATACATATTCCATCCTCCTATCATGCGGCTGCCTTACATGAAAGTAGTGTTCGTCAGTATCATGCATCAATGAGTTCTGAAGAGCAAATTTTATTCCTTTTTCTTGTGGGTTTGACTTGACAAGGCAAAATCAAGAAAGAGGAAGGAAAAGAGTAAGGAAGGCGATGATGGTAGTCCTCTGCAGCAACGTAAACGGAGCATTTGTACCGATTCTCCTTGTACTGATAGTGCATTACAAGGTCCAAGTCTCCGCTCCCCTACTCCGCCATCCAAGGTGCTTGCTCTAACTTGGCAGTGTGATATCTGGTTGCATGTTGCATATGGTGTCTAGCTCGTATTGCTCCTAATTAGTGTAAACTGCATCTGCTTAGCTTACACATGATACATGTGAATATGACACGCTTTCCTGTTTTTGGTACATACTATATCTGTCTATCACACCATGTTCTTACATGAAACTACTCTTCTTGTGTATCCTGCATCAGTCACTTATGATGGGACACCTTTAAGTTAGCAGTGTGATATTGGTTTGCGTCTTGAATATGATTTCTAGCATGTATTGCTTCTAGTTTGATGAACGTCACCTATGATGAGACGGTTTTAACTTGGCAGAGTGATATTGATTGCACCTTCCATATGGTGTCTTGCAATGTTTCTAATTTGTTGAAGTGTCTTCTGCTTAGTTACCACATCATAGGTGTGAATATGTCAAGCCGTCCATTTTTTCGTACATATTCCATCCTCGTATCATGACTTTGCCTTTCATCAGAGTAGTGTTCGTCAGTATCATGCATGAATGAGTTCTGAAGAGCGAATGATATTCCTTTTTCTTGTCGGTATGACCTCACAATGCAAAATCAATAAAGCTGAAGGAAATTTGAAAGGCATTGGATGATGGTGGTCCTTCCGAGCAACTGAAACGGAGGTTCTCTACAGATTCTACTCCGTCATCCTCCCAACACGATTCGCAAGACAACGCAAGGCTAGACAGTCAACGTAGCTGTGTAGATGATGAGCACATCTCCCCTACTCCACCATCACAGGTGCTTGCTCTAACTTGGCACTATTATATGTGGTTGCATGTTGCGTATGATGTCTAGCTTGTATTGCTTCTAACTTTGTTGAATTGCATCTGCTTACTTTACACATAATGCCTATGAATATGACATGTGTTCATGTTTCTACATCAGACTACTATTCTTGCATATCCCCGCATCAGTCACTTATGATAAGGCACATTTAAGTCGCCACTGTGATATTGGTTGTGTCTTGCATATGATTTCTAGCATGTACTGCTTCTAATTTGTTGAAACGCCATCCAGTTTGAACTTGGCAGAGTGATATTGGTTGCATCTTTCATATGGTGTCTAGCTTGCAGTGCTTCTAATTTGTTGAAATGCCTTCTGCTTAGTTACCACATCATAGGTGTGAATATGTCACACCATCCTGTTTTTCATACATATTCCATCCTCGCATCATGTGTTTGCCTTTGATCCGAGTAGTGTTCGTCAGTATCATGCATGAATGAGTTCTGAAGAGCGAATTTTATTCCTTTATCTTATCGGTTTGACTTCACAATGCAAAATCATTACAGCTGAAGGAAATTAGTCCGGCAGTGGATGATGGTGGTCCTTCGGAGCAACTCAAACAGGGGGTCTCTACAGATTCTACTCCGCCATCCTCCCAACAAGATTGGCAAGACAACACAAGGCTGGACAGTCAACGTAGCTGTGTAGATGATGAGCACATCTCCCCTACTCCACCATCACAGGTGCTTGCTCTAACTTGACACTATTATATGTGGTTGCATGTTGCGTATGATATCTAGCTTGTATTGCTTCTAACTTGAAATGCATCTGCTTACTTTACACATAATGCCTGTGAATATGACACGTGTTCCTGTTTCTAGAACATACGTCTACATGATGAGCACATCTCCCCTACTCCACCATCACAGGTGCTTGCTCTTACTTGGAACTGTTCTACGTGGTTGCGTTTTCCGTATGATGTCTAGTTTGTATTGCTTCTGATTATGTTGAATTGCATCTGCGTAGCTTACAACTTATACCTGCAACGATCACTTACCCATAAGACACATTTAACTTGGGACTGTGATGTAGGTTGCATCTTTGCATTGTCTTCTAGCTTGTACTACTTCTAATTTCTTGAAATGGCACTTACGACGAGACACTTTTTACCTGATAGAGTGGTATTGGTTGCATGTTCATATGGTGCCTAGCTTTCATTTCTTCTAATTTTGTTGAAATGCCTTCCGCTTACTATTTTTTCATACATATTCCATCCTCATATCGTACGTGTGCATATGAAACGCTGTCTTTTTTTGTATATATTCCATCCTCCTATCCTGCGCTTGCCTTACATCAAAGTAGTGTTCGTCTGTATCATGCATCAACCAGTTATGCAGAGCTAATTTTATTCATCTTCTTGTGGTTTTGACTTCATAAGGCAATATCAGAAAATAGGAAGGAAAAGAGTAAGTTAGGGGATGTTGGTGGTCCTCCGGACCAACGCAAACAGAGACTCTCTAGATTTGCCACTGCTACTGCTAATGAAGTTGAAGTCCCAAGTCTACATGATGATTTCATCTCCCATACTCCACCATCGCAGGTGCTTGCTCTAAGTTGACAGTGTGATAATTGGTGTCATGTTGCATATGTTGTCTAGCCTGTATTTCTTCTATTTTGATTAAGTTGCACATGCTGAGTTCATACGTTATACATGTGCATATGACATGGCTTTCTGTGTCTAGAATACACTGCATCTATCTATCATACAATGTTCTTACATCAAAGTACTGCTGTTGTGTATCCCGCATCAGTGTCACGACCGGTTTTTCAATAAAATAATTATTGAGAAACCAATCCCTGTTATGGACCAGCGAGGAAGAATTCCTTCTCACTGATAGACAATACATTGGTCACAGAAGAAAAAAATACCAGGAGTACTAAATATAATACAAAGTTGAGCAGGGACTGCCCAACAATTTATTACATGCACGCCGATAAAACAATACGGCGGATAGGGTGGCAGACTACTAACTCACGATAATGACGATGGTGGAGATATCACCGCGAGGCGAGTGATATGTCTCCAGAAGACTACAGCTCTTCGAGCGTCGGAGTGAGACTCGAGAAGACTTATTGTGGGTGGCGGAAGCGTATACAATACAAGTGACCAAAATCCAGGATCGCGCAGGACTGACTGGGACTCCTCTAGGCATCGGACGCGCTATCAAACTCTTCATCCAAGAGATCGCCTTCGTCAACATCTGGCCAAATCAACAAGCCAGGTGAGTACTACGAAAGTACTCGCAAGACAGTTCGGACATAAGGTATAACAAAAGCAAACATGAAACACATGAATAAGTTAACCAGTGCGATCAGACATAGAGATAATAAATACTGGGTGCCAAGCGAGGGTCTGAATGACGCCTCGAGCGGAAACTGCCGAATAGTAATATGGGTGCCAAACGAGTGTCTGAAAGACTCCTCGAGAGGAAAATGCGGAATAATAATACAGGTGCCAAACGAGTGTCTGAAAGACTCCTCGAGCGGAAAATGCGGAATAATAATACAGGTGCCAAACGAATGTCTGAAAGACTCCTCGAGCGGAAAATGCGGAATGATAATGCAGGTGCCAAACGAGTGTCTGAAAGACTCCTCGAGCAGAAAATGCGGAATAATAATACAGGTGCCAAACGAGTGTCTGAAAGACTCCTCGAGCGGAAAATGCGGAATAATAATACAGGTGCC